>NW_007247338.1:490370-514897 GCF_000164805.1 Carlito syrichta
AACAGGCATATAGATCAATGGAATAGAATTGAGATTTCAGAAGCAAAACCTCAATTTCTCAACCAACTCATCTTCCACAAACCCTCCACCACCTATCACTGGGGAGAGGAGAACCTATTTAATAAATGGTGCTGGGAAAACTGACTGACCACATGCAGAAGATTGAAACAAGACCCCTATCTATCCCCATACACAAAAATTAACTCCAAATGGATCAGAGACCTAAATGTAAAACCTCAAACCATAAGAACCTTAGAAAATGAAGGACATACCCTCATGGAAATCGGAACTGGTATCCAATTCCTGAACAAAACTCGAAACCCACAGGCCATAAGGGATAAGATAGACAAGTGGGACCTCATTAAACTGACAAGCTTCTGCAAAGCCAAAGAAACCATCAAGAGAGCAGGAAGACTGTGAGGGTCCAGCCCTGCAAGGGTTGTGGGCTTTCCTGAAGGAGAGACAGATAAGCAAAAGATGAAAATATTATACTTGGACACCTGCTTCCTGAACAGATGATGTTTAATGTTAGCTAAGGGAAAGCTTTTATACCATTTGTAAAGGGGCAAGACAAAGAAAATTCCTTCAGTGACATATCCTCTAAAAGTTACCATCTAGTGGTCTTAGCAACAAACAAACCAAGATCCCTATGTTTATTCAGACAACGAGTCTTATTCATAAAGCCAAAAATGATACTTTTAGTCCAAAGTCCCAAATTACAGTCCTTGAACTGCCTCCAGAAAGTTTCCAAGTGCAAAGTTCTTCATGTAGCAGTAGTTTTCCCATCTGGGGCTTCTATGACCTTCAGAGCTTTGTAATCGCCTTTCTTGTCCAGGTGTCTTCATTACTTTTCTCTTATCCTGCAGTGTTTGTTTCTAAAGAGAACTCAAAAGAAGCTTTTAGTAATGTTTCCCAGGCCCCCAAGGTTACTTTCTGTCTTTAGTTAATTTATCATAAAAGTGTCTGATTAGTATATTATGAGTTCATTGAAAACCCACTCTATAAATGTTAACTTAGAGTTTTAACTATTGAATTAAGTAAAAACCTTAACGATTAATCTTTATCCTAAGTCAGTGAAAACAGTGTTATAAATCACCTACATAACTCCTCAATAAGTGTTAGAACTTATAATGAATTCATAATGAACTTACTATAAATTTGTGCTTCTAAAAAACCTTATGTCTAAACACTAAACTACATAATTCTAAATCAAATAAGGAGTGAATATACTTATATCATTTATTACTTAAGCAATATCTAGTAACTTATAACCAAGTGAAAGAAAGCATTCTTGATGTGCTTCAGAGTTTAACCCTGCATATGTTAGAAAAGGCCAAGCGGCATAGTGGGAAAATGGAAAAATTAATCATGACATTCTCAGGTTAGCTGTGAGTACTTCGCATAAACATGCCATTTTCTTCTTCCACGACTGCACAGAATTTCTTCAGCCATACCAACAGCAAAGACGGAAGACAGAAGGGCCTCAGCTGCCCAGACTCACTTTGCAGCCGGAGGTCCTCAGTGTACCTGGACTTTGTCAATCAGGCAGGCCTCCAAGGCTGGTTCCCAACAAAAGACAGCCTACAGACTGGGAAAAAGTATTTGCCAACACCAGGTCTGACAAAGGCTTAATATCTTGGATCTACAAGGAACTCAAATGTGCTAAAAAGAAAAAAAACAAACAACCTCATTATAAAATGGGCAAAAGATATGAACAGACACTTCACAAAGAAAGACATCCAAGCAGCCAACAGACACATGAAGAAATGCTCAACCTCACTAATCATCAGGGAGATGCAAATCAAAACCACACTGAGATACCACCTAACTCCAGTCAGAATGGCAATTATCAATAACTCAAAAAATAATAACTGTTGGAGATGGTGTGGCGAAAAGGGAGCACTCCTACACTGTTGGTGGGAGTGTAAACTAGTGCAACCTCTGTGAAAAGTAGTGTGGCAATTCCTAAAAGCACTAAACATTAACTTCCCATATGACCCTGCAATCCCCTTCTGGGAATATACCCTGAAGAACCCAAATCACTCTATAAAAAAGATACCTGCACACGAATGTTTATTGCAGCATTGTTCACAATAGCAAGAACCTGGAACCAACCACGCTGTCCATCAAAAGAGGACTGGATTAAAAAATGTGGTATATATACACGATGGAATACTATGCAGCCATAAAAAAGAACAAAATCATGAATTTCGCAGCAACCTGGATAGAGCTAGAGTCTATAATACTGACATGTATTATATGTTCTCACTTATAAGCAGAAACAAAGATCTGAGTATCACATATTTTCACTCATATAGTGGACCTTGATCATCCAACCCACTACCATAAGAAAATGACTGATAGTGGTGGGAAACCATGGGGAGGGGGTGGGACTAATGGTAGTAAACATCTGTCTGGGGATGGGGAGACACCTGTTATCAACAAGGGGGCCTAAATGAAGCATACTTGTATACCTAACCCTTAACTGTACTCCACAATATCAAAATAAAAAACATTGATTAAAAAAAAAAAAACCCTCCGTTCCTCAACCAACTCATCTTTGGCAAAGACTCCAACAACAAGGGGAGAGGAGAACCTATTCAGTAAATGGTATGGGAAAACTGGCTGACCACTTGCAGAAGATTGAAACAGGACCCCTACCTATCACTATACACAAAAGTCAACTCTAAATGGATTAAAGACCTAAACATAAAACCTGAAACTATTAGAATCTTAGAAAATGCAGGAGACACCCTTACAGAAATCGAAGTAGGCAATCAATTCCTGATCAAAACCCAGGTGTGCATGCCAGAAGGGATAAGACAAATGGGACATCATTACAATGAAAAGCTTCAGCAAAACAAAAGAAACCATCGAGAAAGTGGGGAGATAACCCACAGAATGGGAAAAAATATTTGCCAACTGTATATCTGACAAAGGCCTAACATCCAGCATCTACAAGGAACTCAAACATACCAAAAGCAGGAGAATAAGCACCATTAAAAAGTGGGCAAAAGACATGAATAGAACCTTCTCAAAAGAAGATACAAGGGCAGCCAATAGACACACAACAAAGTGCTCAGATTCACTAATCACCAGAGAAATGCAAATCAAAACCACATTGAGATACCAACTAACCCCAGTAAGAATGGCCAACATTAATAAAAACAAACAACAGATGCTGGCAAGAATGCAGAAAAAAGGGAATGCTTCTACACTGCTGGCAGGAATGCAAATTAGTTCAACCTCTCTGAAAAACAGCATGACAGTATCTAAAAGAACCAGAAATTGACCTTTCATATAACCCAGCAATCGCTTTTAAGAGAAACTCAAAGCATTCTATAAAAAAGACACCTGCAAACGCATGTTTATTGAAGTACTGGGGACAGGGAGACACCTGTTATCAATAAGGGGGCCTAAATGAAGCATACTTGTATACCTAACCCTTAACTGTACCCCACAATATCAAAATAAAAAATATTGATAAAAAAACCCTCCGTTTCTCAACCAACTCATCTTTGGCAAAGACTCCAACAACAAGGGGAGAGGAGATTCCATGTTTTTGCTATACAAAAACATGGAATCAACCATGCTGCCTACTGAAACTGAACTGGATAAAAAAAACGTGGTACATATGCATAATGGAATATTACACAGTCATAAAAAGGACAAACATGTGGACTTCACATCAACTTGTATAGATTTAGAGTCAATAATACTCAGTGATCTATCATAAAAACAAAGAACAGAGTACCACATTTCTCACTTATAAGCAGACTCTGAACATTTACCATAATACTGTAAGAAAGGGATTGTCAGTAGCAGGTTACTGCTGGGGTCAGGGAGGGGGAAAACACATCAATAAAAGTACTTGATCTCAAACCAGGCAAAGTGGGGACCAACGGGATGCCCAAAATTTACCTGTATGATGACCACTTTTATACCTAATCCTGAATTTTACTCTACATTTTTAAAATAAAATATTAAAAGAAGATAAATTAATAGACCTCACTGGTTAGATTAATTAAGAAACAGAGAGAGACCCAAATTAGTTCAATCAGAAATGAAAAAGACATTACAACTTATATGAAGGAAATTCAACAGATCATCCAAAACCATTACAAACACCTCCGTGCAAACAAACTAGGCAATCTAGAGGAAATGGATAAATTCTTGGAAACACAACCTCCCAATCTTGAATCAAGAAGAAATAGAAACGCTGAACAAGCCAATAATGAGTAGTGAGATTGAAATAGTAATTGAAGTCTCCCAACAACAACAAAAAAAGTCCAGGACCTGATGAACTCACAGTTGAATTCTACCAGACCTTCAAAGAAGAACTCAAACCAATTTTACTGGAACTATTACCCAAATTTGAAGAAGAGAGCATCTTCCCCAACTCATTCTATGAGGCCAGTAACACTCTGATACCAAAGCCAGAAACAGACACAACAAAAAAGAAAACTACAGACCAATATCCCTTATAAACATAGGTACAAAAATCCTCAACAAAATCTTAGCAAATTGAATTCAATAGCACGTAAAAAAATAATAATATGCCATGACCAACTGGGTTTTATCCCAGGGATACAAGGGCAGTTCAACATATGCAAATTAATAAACACAATTCACTATATAAATAGAAGTAAAACAAAAATAATACGATCATTTCAACAGACACAGAAAAAGCATTTGATAAAATCCAGCATCCCTTCATGATAAAACCCTCAACACAATAGATACAGAGAGAACATTTGTTAAAATAATAAAAGCTATATGCAACAAATTCACAGTCAATGTCATCCTGAATGGGGAAAAGTAGAACACATTTCCCTTCAGAACTGAAACAAGGCCAGAATGCCCACTTTCACCCCAACTACTCAACATAGTACTGGAAGTATTAGCCAAAGCAATCAGTCAAGAAAGATAAATAAAGTGTATCCAAATTGGAAAAGAAGAAATAAAACAATTTCTGTATGTTGATGATATGGATCTTATACCTAGAGAACCTTGAAGACTCCTGTAAAAGACACCCGGACTTGATAAATAAAGTTTCAGGATACAAAATAACACAAATCAGTAGCACTTCTGTACACCAATAGTGACTAAGCTGAGAATCAAATCAAGAACTCAATTCCATTTACAATATCAGCCAAAAAAGTTAAAATATGAATATATTTAGCCAAGGAGGTGAAAACTCTCTACAAGGAAAACTACAAAACTCTGATGAAAGGAACTGCAGAGGACACTAACAAATGGAGAAATATTCCATAATCATGGATTAGAAGAATGAACGTTATTAAAATGACCATAGTACCCAAGGTAACCTACAGATTCAATGCAATCCCAATCAAACTACCAATGCAATTTTTCACATAATTAGAAAAAAATCCAAAAGATCATATGGAACAAAAAAAGAGCCAGAATAGCCAAAGCAAGCCTAAGCAAAAAGAACAAAGCTGGAGGCACCACATTACCTGACTTCAAATTATACTACAAGGCTGTAGTAACCCAAACAGCATAGTACTGGTACAAGAGCAGATACATGGACCAATGGAACAGAATAGAGAAACCAGAAATGAGTATCAATACCTACAACCCACTGACCTTTGACAAAACAGACAAAAATATACACTGGGAAAAGGACAACTTATTCAACAAATGGTGCTGGGAAAATTGGATAGCTACATGCAGAAAAATGAAACTTGATCTCTATCTCCTCCCATATACAAAAATTAACTGCTGATGGGTTGAAGACTTAAATGTCAGACCTGAAACCATAAAAGTACTAGAATAAACCCAGGAAGACTTTTAAGGACATTGGCGCTAGGCAAATAATTTATACCTAATACCTCAAAAATAAATGCAACGACAACAAACAAAAGTGGGAATTAATTAAACTAAAAAGCTTCTGTATAGCAAAAGAAACAATCTACAGAGCAAACAGGTTGCCACCAGAATTGGAGAAGATATTTGCAAACTGTACATCCAACAAAGGTCTAATATCCAAAATCTACAAAGAAATCAGCAAGAAAAAAGTAAATAATCCCATTAAAAAGTGGGCAGACAACATGAACAGACATCTCTCAAAAAAAATATACAAATGACCAACAAACATATGAAAAAATGCTCAACACCACTAATCATCAGGAAAAAGCAAATTAAAACCACGAGATACCACCTTACACCAGTCAGAATGGCCATTATTTAAAAAGTCAAAAAACAATAGATTCTGGCAAGGATGCCAAGTAAAGCAACACATACAATTCTGGTGGGAGTGTAAATTAGAACAACCTCCATGCAAAGTGGTATGGAGATTACTCAAATAGCAAAAAGTAGATATACCATTTGATCCAGCAATCCTTTACTAGGTAACTCCCCTAAGGAACAGAGGTTGTTATATGAAAAAAGATGCTTGCACCTGCATGTTCATTGCAGCACAATTCACAACTGCAAAGATGTGGAATCAACCTAAATGCCTATCAGTTGATCAGTGGATGATGAAAATGTAATGTATATACACTGTGGTATACTATGTAGCCATGAAAAAGAATGAAATCATGTCCTTTGCAGCAACATGGCTGGAGCTAGAGATCACCATCCTAAGTAAACTGACAGAGAAACAGAAAAGCACTGCATATTCTCACTCTTATGTGGAAGCTAAATGGTCACAAAGAGGGAGATAATGCTGGGAACACAAATAAGCAGGGGAGGCTGGAGAGGTTAGAATTTAGAAACTACCTATGGGTTACAATGTTCACTATCTAGGGAATGGGTCACCTGAGATCCAATTTCTACCAATATGCCCATGTAATGAATACACCTGTACCCCTTGAGTCTAAAATAACAATTATAAAAATGAATAAGGCAAAATAAAAACAAAAAGTGAAAAAAAATTGTGTTTATTTTTTAAAATACCAGTTGATTTCTTCCCCCTTACCTATATTGCTTCTATATTTTGTCCAGCATTAATCTTTCTAAATCTGTAATCAATCTAAGATGAAAAGCCTAAATAAAAATGCAAAAATAATTCAAAGAAAACATGCAAAGTAGTTTAGAGAAAATTATTTCTATAAACAGATAAATCAATAGATTTACTAAATATGAGTTCCTCTGATGCATTAATTACCTTAGGTCCCCTGATTCATATTTACCAGTTCACATTCTGCTAATTTAAATGAAATATGTACCTTTAAATGTACTAAAACTGCATTTATTGATTTTAAATGTTCATTAATTCAAGTCTACAGTAGAAAAGTAAATATTCTTTATCTAAATTAGCTCATATTAGAAGCTCTTCTTAGTCTAACATTTAAATGAAAATTGAATAGTGTAAGGAAAATAATTATTAAATGAAATATATTTCAAGAAGCCTAGATTTCCTTCATTGTATCTGACAAAATACAGTATAATCAGACTGCAAAACTGTTCAGACCACACAAATGGTCCCATGTAGATCAATTTTGAAAGAGAGATTCTAGAGAATGTTATTTATACTCAGAAATTCCTTATCTGGATTGGAATTGCTTTATATTCTTCATTATTTTCCTGCTTATTGTGCTATCATTTATTACAAAACAGGTCTATTTAAAATAGAAAAGAAATCTGAGAATGTACTTTGTATTTTGGTGTAGCAGCTTTCTCACCACCTAATTCTCATAATTAGGGAATAAATACTTTTTAAAATTATTGTAGAAATGTGGTGTTGGATGGTAGAGATATTTTAGAGCAGAGAACTGTTCTTCATACTCACTTTATGAGAAATGCATTTTAAATTTTATATATCACATATATTTTATATATATATCACATATAGAATATATATTATATATTTTATATATATATGTGTATATATATATTATATACACACACACACACTCACACGGCAGGATGAAAGAAAAACTAAACCACCCAATTAAAATATTTCTACTCATAGTATCTGAGAGAAATATCAGCAAGTCGAGCTAATCTTGCTCTGCCCCTTCTCTATGTGAAGGAAAGCATTGTTCCATTCAGTGCTTGACTGTGTTGTGTTTTCCTTGGTAATGCCAAACCAAGATATGGTGAGAAGAAGTGTGTTTGAACTTCTATTCTTGATAGCTGGCATCATGATAAATAATCTTGGCTATCATCCATGTAGTTGGAGTCGTCTACAACATTGTTAACTAGTGCATGGTGCCTGACTCAGCAAAACAATATGAAAAGATCTTTAGCTTTTACTTAAGGCAGATCCCTAACACAGAGATACTCTACGACATAAATAGATTACTAAAATCTAGCAAAACCTGGGGAAGAGACTTACCATATTATAAGATTAAAATCTCTAGTTTTGAGCAACAAAACAACAACAAGAATCACAAGTCATACAAGAAACAGGAATGCATGCCCCATTCAAAGGAACAAAGTTAAACTGACAATAAGTGTATCTGAGGGGATGTCCAGATGTCAAACTTCCAAGACAAGACTTTAAAATAATGTCTCAAAGATATTCCAAGAGCTAAAGAATCAGCATTGAAAAAGAACAATGTATGAAAAAAATGAAAATATCAAAAGAGTTAAAAATTATAAATTATAAAAAGTGACCGAAATAAAATTCTGGAGCTGAAAAGTACAATGACATGACTAGAATAAAAAAAAATAACTACAAGGGTTTAAAAGAAGATTTCAGCAAGCAGAAGGGGAAAAAAAATCAATGAATTTGAAGATAGAACAATTGAAATTATTGAGCCTGAGAAGCAGAATAAAAAGTGAACAGAGCTTAAGGAATGTGTGGGACACCGTCAATTTGACCAAGATGAACATTGTCAGAAGAAGGAGAAATACCAGAAAGAATAGTTTATGAAATAACGGCTGAAATGTTTCCAAATTTAGTGAAAGATATGAATCTGTAATGCCCAATAAGTTCAAGAAACTCCAAGTAGACCCACAGTATGACATATAATCAAACTATCAAAAGCAGAAGGTGAAGTGATTTGTTACATACTAAGGATTCTTAATAAGAGTATCGGAAAATTTCTCATCAGAAATTGTGAAGGCCAGAAGGTAGTGGGTTGATATGTTTAACAAGAAAAACAAAAATCAGTCAAGTATTCTACATACAGCAAAATTGTCCTTCAAAAATGAAAACGAAATTAAAGACATTTCAAGATAAACAATAGCTGAGGGAGTTTGTTACCACTAGACCTACTCTACAAGAAATGCTTACAGGAATTATTCAAATATGTCATTTTATTTAATCATCAGGTGCGCTGTACATGCCTATTGACAATGATGACAGTGAAAAGTGTCAGGTCTGCTCCTATGTTGGTCTATATCAATACAATAATTTTAAAAGTTGATTTTAACTCAAATAAACTTTGCTAAATTCATTGATTAATTCTAATAATTTACATGAAAATTTATTTTATTTTTCTAGGTATTAAATCATATTAAATGAGAATAATAGGAGTTTTATTTTTCCTCTTACTCATCTTTTTACTTTTCTTTCCCACATTTGCCATATTAGACTAGTCGGACCCACAATACAATGTTGATATGGATGATGAAGGTATATAATAATATCTAGCAGCCCCAGCAGAAAAGCTTTTGAAAATTTTTTCATTATCAGCTATGACATTTTCTGTAGGTTTTACTCTATGTATTTTTATCAGATTAAGAAAACTGTATTCTAGTCTTACTTCATCAAGAGTTGTTATCATAAATAGATTTTAAAGTTCACTAAATGCTTTTTAGCATCTACTATAATCTTTTTTTTTTTTTTTTTTTGAGTGGAAGTCTCACTCTGTCACCCAGACTGGAGTGCAGTGGCCGCTTCCGGCCACCGCAGCCTCGACCTGCTGGGCTCTGGCGATCCTTCCGCCTCAGCCTTCCAAGTAGCCGGAATTACAGGCTACTATAATCTTAATGTGATGAATTTCATAGACTATCCTGTGTCCAGAAATTCTTATATTCCTTTCTCTTGAGTAAATGAACACATAATGGTGGAACTGCTAGTCACATGCTAAGCATATTTTTCACTTTATAAGATATTGTCAGTCTCTTTTTGAAAGGTGGTTGTGTCATTTCTATTACTGCCAGCAATATGTAAGAGTTCTAATTATTCCACAATCTTGCCAAAACTTGATAATGACCCTCTTTTAATTTTTGTCATTCTAGTGACTATTAAATGGTATCTTATGTTATTTTAATTTGCATTTATCTGATGACTAATGATGCTGAACATCTTTTTATAAGATAATTGGTCATTTTTATATTTTCTTTTGAGAAGCATTTGTTGAAGTTTTGTCTAATTTTCATCAGGTTGTTAGTCTTATTGAGTTAGAAGAATTATTATCATATATTTCAGAAAAGCATCATTTGTCAGATATATGTGTTGTAAACATTGTCCTCTTTAGTATCTTGTCTGCCATTTTCTCAAGTTTTATTTGATGGGTAGAAGATCTTAATTTTCATGGTATTTCTTTTATCAACATTTTCTTTATAGTCACTCTTTTTTTTTTGTCTCTTCTAAGTGTTTGCCTACCCCAAAGTTAGAAAGATTTTCTGTTGTTTAATAGAAATTTTTAAGTTTTAGATTTATTAATCATTTCAAATTAAATTTTATATATAATGTAATGTAGCAGTTATCTTTTTTTCATAATGTTGCCCTTATTTTAAAACAATCCTTTACCCTGTGGAATTATCTAAGCATCTTTGTTGAAAATCAATTGACTACATAGGTATGGTCTATTTCTGGACTCTGTACTGTTTCATGAATCTAAACATCTTTTTTATGCTAATACACACTGCCTGAATTAATTAATGCAGCTTTGTGATAAGTCTTGCAATTAGATAGTATAAGTTCTACAACACTAAAAAAATTGTTTTGGTGACTGTAATTTTAATTCTTTATAAATTTTAGAATTAATATAAAAATTTCTAGAAAAAAAGAATCCAGAATATTATGATTAGAATTATATTGGAATTGATTAATATTATGATTGGAATTGCTTTGAATATACATATCAATTTGGAGAGAGTGGCTATCTTAATAATATTGTGTATGCCAATGTGAACATATTTTTTATATTTATTATTAAGTATTATACTTTCATAATATTGTAAATGATATGATATTTTCAATTTCGTCTTGCAATTGTTTGATGCTAGTACATAAAAATGTCATTTATTATTGTATATTGACTCATCCTGTGACACTGGAAAATTTGAGCATTAATTCTAGCATCTTGGATGATTTGACCCTCCTCCACAGAGGCTTTACTTTTGCTTCTGATAGACAGGGCCCCAATATTTCTAGATTACCTTAACACATTATGAATTCTTATGATTCACAGCTAGGCTACAATTTCTAAAAAAGTGATCAATTTCCAGTTCTTAGAGTACTTTTAGTTTACAACTGAAAGCCTGAAGACTAGGGCTGACCAGGGGACTTCCCTTTAGTGAACTGAATTCCAATTTTTATTCTCTACAAATTTTTCAGGCTCTCAGCCATACTTTAGAATAAGCAAATGTTACTAGGATATAAACATCAAAAATGCCAGGGTCATTTCTCTGGATTTCTTTTTCTTGACTGTAATTCTTCACTGCATTTTTAGCTTTCCATTGTCTTCAAACAGATGTCTTTTTTAGGTTTTTCCCAGATCTGAATTTCTTAGTCCACCATTATCAGAAACTTCCAATTTATTCTTTAAACACCGGCATGAGTAACTTTTTATTATTCTATTTTCCTTCTTTGAAAGGATCATTTGAAAACTTTGAAGTAACTTGCTATATTAACATTATTGAACTCCTTAAAAAGATATCTCTAAATATTTATCCATTCTCAGTACTCTCTTATTTTAGTACCAAGGGTTACCAAAGAAAGAAAGAACTCCTTTTTAGACTTAATTATAATTTTTCAAGCTATTGTTTGGCTTCTCTAGCTGCATTCATAATAACCTATGCATGTATTTTATTTTCTTGCACTATCTACACATGTGTCATTTATATTTGCATAACAATTTTAGAAGTCCATAAGCAGGTGTCAGTCATAAATTTAGCAGCCTCAAAACTAACTGAACTTAATTTGGTTTTCAACCTCCATTATACTTAAGGCAGAAAACGTTATTCTTCAATTAAGTCAATTATGGATTGTTTTTGTTAGTCTTTATGTGGTAAACTTACACTCAATTCTAGACTTTCTTTTTCTCATCTTGGTCTCTCCAGGGACTATTGACGTCCAGAGACGTTATGCATTACTCAGGAATAAGGAGGAAGAAAGTTTGTTCTTCCCAAGGAAAAAAAATTTGCATTCAATTTAAAAAAATATTTATTTTTTTAGACAACTTGAGCTTCACAACAAAACTGTGAGGAAGGTACAGAGATTTCTCATATGTGCCCTGACCTGTTACATGCACAATCTTCTCATTAACAACATTCCTCTTCAGAGTAGGTAATAAGTTGGTAATAAGTTGGTCGGGTGTGGGGAGGAAAAACATTCCACAGACACCTAATTAGGTCTCAGTCATTTAGGGAGCCTGTGCCTCTGGACTGTGAACTTCACAAGTGCTTCTCAGTTCCACCTTGACAGGATGGCTAGACCGGGCAATAGATGGATATTTCCCTTCCCCTAGGTCCATTAGACTTAGATAAAGCTCTGCAGGTTAGGCTCTGGTTCACTAGTTTCTTTTGAGGGCAGGCCTTGTTAAGAGGAACAGAGTAACGCATTTCGTACCCTCTGCTGGAAGCACAAGGGGCTTTTTCAATGAATATTTAGTGTGAAAATCTGGTCAAGCTCCCAAAGGTAAAACTGACAAGAAGAGTTGTTGATTTTCCAGTCAGTTCAACTTTTTATTTCTTGCTTGGACTGAGTGTGTGGTGGCTTCCAAGCTCCTTACGTACCAAACTGGAAACCAGAAGTCTCCAAGCAATTTTGAGAAAGGTTTCAGGGTACATCTGCTGCTGATGCCCATTGTCTTACCACAGTCTGGGTTTTTATTACTTGTGCTGCATTTATTCCTGATATCCTTTCATTCCAAAACTTAGGCTTGTTTCCATTTTCCAGTGCTCTCTTAAACATATCTACACTTCACTGGTGTATAGGAAGCTCACGGATCTTAAATGCACTAAGTTAAAGAGCATGATATGTTGTGAAGCCACTCTCAAACCTATTTACCTAGAAATATAATGCAACCATTGCTACTCTTAACACATATTTGACTGGAAAGGCAACTTCGATCTCCCCAGGCTATCTACTCAGAAAAGTGAGACACAATCCCTCTATAGATTCTATAATCTCCCAACCTCTAGGACTTGGCCTGAAGTGCTCACAAGACTAGTCGTTACATAGATTGATGTATTTTTACTCTTCATTCAATATAGAGGAAAATTAACTTTCATATCACCAGGTATTCCTCCAAACTCTATTTTTTGCAATATAATATAAGCTCATGTTCTTCTGAAAAAAAATTTCTTAAAAAGCTATCTCCTAAGATTGAAAATGCTAAAGAATATTATTTCTGGTTATTTAAATTAAAATTTAAAGCTCAATAGACTTCTTTGGGCTGGTTTATAATTTGCCATTTCTCCTGCGACACTAAATCTCACTGATTTAATGAATGGAGGGTCTTGGGGCAACAGGAAAATAAAAGAATCACATACTTTATTTTTTAAAGTGAAAAGACATACATAGTAAGAATGATTGGATTTTAGTAGGGATGATATAGATCCTTAAACACAGAGTGCCATGGTTCTTTATACATTGTCTTGGATAATATTAATGATTTCATATTAAAATTGATCATCGACATCTAATCCAAACAAAAGTCTATATGATTGTAATAAGAAATTGTTTTATGGTAAATATGGTGTGTGATTTCAGAGAGTAAAATTTTAACATCTTCAGGATCAGTCACCAAATCACTTTCACCATTCCAAGTTGCAGTTGCCACATTCATATTTGTCATATTGTACCATGGAGAAGTTGTCTAAAAATAAATGAATAAAAAAGATTTTATAGGAAAAATTCATTAAAAGGTTCTATTTACTACTTTTTAAATAATGAGTTGAAACACTGTTTAAAATAAGTTGAATCTAATGAATTCAACTTAATGCATTTGTGGAAGCAAAAGTATGAAAGAATAAATAGGTATTACAAGTTTTATTTGGAAATAAATAATATATAAACCAAAACTAGATAGTTTGTCTTAACTACTAGTATTCAAACATTTAACAAAGGTAATTTCAGTTCTATTTATAAAACATGAAAGTATTTTAATCAAATTTTCTGTGGCTGTATTACTGTCAGCATGTTAACCAATAAATTGTAAATATTCACAATAAAGATCAACTCTGAAATCACTGAATCTGATCTTCAATACTGACTTCAGACTTTTACATGAATGGACCACATCAGACCTGGAGTTTAGCTGAGGCAGAAAAATATGGTAGAAAAGCATAAAGTCAAACAGACTTGGGTTTTAATACTTCAATAATTTTGTCATTATGCTTATAAATTTTTACCACATTCTTACTGAGTCTAAGTTTTTAATAATTATTTATAAGTGCATGGCTTATCTTCCTAAATAGAATAACTGATATTAGAGCCAAGAAATATATTATGTCTTTTATTTCTTATTTAACCAAGTATAGATCCAAGAATATTATAAACACAATATGGAAAAGCTGCTTTGGTTGGATGCAGTAGTATGGCTCCAAATCAACATAATCTACATTTGCTTCTGGTCCTTCTTACTGTGTTATTATACTCTAGGGATCTACAGATGATACTTGTTCTACAGGAAGGAAGGGAGTTTTTAGTTTTTACAGAATTATGTCCCTGATTAAAATTAACCAAGTTCAGATCAGGACTGCCACAGTCAAAAGCTTTCAAGCGAATAGAGTTTAAAAGCTGAAAGAGAAAAAAATAAGACCATATCATTTGTTCATTATAGTGGCAGTTGATGCAAGTTAGGTATGCACTGCACATACTCTCCCTTTGTACTTGGTCATCTGGTATTTGTGCAGGTGGACTTCTTTGCTCCTTCTTTCTTTGGGAAACGTAAGGGGAAGGAGTTGGGAGTGAGGGCAAGGGTATCTAAATAATATGACTCTATCGTCTTCATACAAATACACATATCCTTAAGGCCTTTTACTACCCTAAGAGGGCCTGTGTGTTTGGGGAACATCAGGTTTCCTCAGAAATCCAGAGGTTCATCAACAGAGGTCTTGCACTAGGACTAAGATAACATGCCCCTAAACAACCTTGTTTCTAACAATAGAGCTCAAGAGTATGTCCCAGAAGCCACTCCTTGCTTTCCACCTGCATACTCACAGCCTCACTACCACTTTCTAAACCAGGGAAGTAAGGGCCATTTGGAGGTTCAAACTTCACCTGCACGAAACCTGCTTATGTAACTAATCCTGACTTGCAACTCACATATTTATTTAAAAAATAAAATTAAACTAATCTATTAGATCTCATTTGATTATGCCTATTTTCTCCTTGATTATGTTTTCATCACAAGAAGGTCAAACTCTCAGGTTACCCATCATTTTTGGTATGCTAAACATTATAAAGCTCCAAACATTTTCTATTCTGCCTCTTCCCAACTCTTCCCAACTCCTAAAACTCTCTCTACCATCTGGAATTCCATCATCAATTTAAATCTTAAACCTTCTTTTCTGAATGGTCCCTTTATTTTCCTGCTCTATTGAATTCCAGTTTTCCCTGAAAATACTTCTTCCCCTGCAGCTCTTTCAAGTGGTGCTACATTTTTCTCCCATATATTAGGTATTGCCATTGTTATCATCTATTAGAATTCAGGTGGTTCTGCTTGTTCTGTTACTCATAACTGTCATTCTTTCTAAAACTACATCCACTTTGGAGTGATTTAATCCTTCCAACAACCTGGTCTTTAAGTTTCTTGAATTGTTCTCCTTCAATAATCTTGTTCTCCACCCTGCACTAACCATTCAGTCTATGATCATATTATAAATCTTCAACACTCCAGTCATTCCATTATCTAATTTTTGTTCATTTTGCTTTGTGAAAATTACCTGCTCATTCTTTCTAGTAAATCAACCTCAAAAATCCTTAAACTCTGTCAGGATCCTGAATACATTCATCCTCCCCCCTTTTTACTATATCTTATTTTCTTAATGTCCCTACTCTTAACCAGTTGAAATTCCACAATCATTAAAACGATTTGCTTACATTTACTCAACATGTCTCTGCTTCTATTATATTGTCCTACTTGCCTCACAAAAACACAACTCTAGAAAAATCCAGTTCTCCACCTATACTAATAAGATTGAACAAAACTGGAGGCAGAACTCATTTTAAATTTATCATTATGAAACTAATGTAGGTTGTTAATTATGCCCAGCTATAATTCCCCAGTCCATTTCTTTTTCCACTCTTTTAGGTAATTACTTTCTCCTCTTTCCACTGGCCGCTACTTTCTCTCATCCATACTCTCTTTTATTGAAGCCTGCTTCCTATTTTAATAAAAAGACAGAAGAATTTTTAAAATATCTAAATCAAGAGTCTTTTACTATATTAATACACTTATTCAGCAAATGAGCAGATACTGTATATTCTTTCTGTTTCTTACATATATTATTTACACACCTAGCTAAATCTTATAATTTAGTTTACTAGATGTTATCTATCCTAGCAATCCACTCTTTTCTCTGTTACTTTATAAAATTTCCTCTCTTTACTAGGCCATTTTCATTAATATAAAAACATGTTGTTAGTTCTCTCATATAGGTAGATAGACAGATAGACAGGTAGGTAGATGGTTGAATGGATGGATGGATAGATAGATAGATAGATAGATAGATAGATAGATAGATAGATAGACAGATAGATAGATAGATCTCATTTCCCACCAAGCCCTAGACAAATAACTTTACTTCCTTTACAGCAAAATTGTAGAGAAGAGTTATCACTATCTCCAATTTTCTCCTCAATCATTTTTGTAATTATAGTAAAATACACATAAAATATAATTTACCATGTTAACCACTTAAAATTCAATGAAAGTTTGTTTATAATATTACGCAATCCTAATCCCATCATCAGTTAAATTCACTTTAATTAACCTTACACTTCTATCCAATGATGTACTAGAGCCAGCTTATATCAGCAAATGCCAATTATGGCCATTGCTTTCCAACTCTGAGTGTAGTGGCATCACATTGGTAGGAAATCAATCATGGTAGAAATATAAACAACATGTAAATAAGCAAATGCTTCAATGCAAGTCTTCTTTCTCCACTCCCACAAAGAGAACCAGTTATTAGACATTTACCAGCACATACTATGTCCATCCTTACACTAAAACTGGTCAAGGTTATTGATGACCATGACACTTATAAAACTCTGGTCAATTCTGAGGAATATTTTCATGTTATGGTACTTGATATAGTTGTACATCCCCTCATTCTTGAGATCTTTTCTTCTCTTAGTTTCTATAATACCATATTTCCTTGCTCTTTTTAATTTTTACTTACTTTCCTTTTCAGGTTTTTTTGTCTGATTTAACCTCTGCTGCTTGACATTTTAATCTTTTTCATACTTCAGCACTCAATTATTGCTCCTCTTCTCTATACTCACTCTATTTGTATTCTCACCCACTCTCTTCCTACACTCTAGGTTCCTCTATACAACTGCTTACTCAAATTCATCACTTGAATGTCTAAAACTTAACATCTCCAAGACAGAACATTTTACCTTTTCTCCAAACCTCTCCCCCATTAAACTTCTTGATCTACTTTAATGGCAATTTCATGTTTAAATTACAAAGGTCAAAAATTTCAGAAATGTCTCTTTCTCTTCTTATAGAATCCATTATTAAACCTTGTTGAATATATGTTTGTGATAATATATGTATATTCAGAATCCAACCATTTCACCACCTCTACTATCAACATGTCAGTCCAAGCCATCATTATTTTCTGTTTGGATTGTTGCAATAATTTCCTTACTCATTTACCGCTTCCACTCTATCTCCACTGCAGTCTACTCAACCTAACAGCCGAAGTGTTCCCTAAGTGTAAATCAAACCGGGCTTGGTGGCTCAGCCTGTAATCCCGCGCCTTTGGGAGGCTGAGGTGAGTGGATTGCCTGAGCTCCCGCATTCGAGACCCGCCTGGGCAGCGAGATCTCATCTCTACAATAAATCAAAAAATCAGCCGGGTGTGGTAGCACATGCCTGTAATTCCGGCTACTTGGAAGGTTGAGGTGGAAGGATCACCGGAGCCCAGTAGGTCGAGGCTGCGGTGGCCGGGAGTGGTCACTGCACTCCAGTCTGGGCGACAGAGTGAGACTTCAACTCAAAAACAAACAAACAAAAAAGTGTAAATCATATCACGTCACCTCTCTGTTCAGAATCCTTCAGTGGCTGCCGATCTCACACAGAGTGAATGCCAGATCCTTACAGTGGCACACATACTCCTACCTATTATTTTTCTGGCCCCTTTTCCTTGTTATCCTTGTTTCTTACCTGAGCCTACCAGAAATACTCATGAAAAAAGGCTTTTTATCAGCTACTCCTATCTGAAATGTTTGCCCCCATGCTATGGTTTGAAAATTCATATGTTAAAATTCTAAACCCCAAAGTGATTGTATTTTTTGTAGATGAGAAAGCATATGCAATATTTTAATGATACTTTACATTTATCTAGTGTTTATTAACTTTAATGAATATTCATAATCATTATTCTACTTAATTCTCATAATTTTTTAGTTAGGTCACAGATTTATTATTAATTTCACTTTTAAAATTGAGGAAATAGATTCAGAAATATTAAATGAGCTGTTCAATGTCATCCTGACACTACAGTTCAGAAAAAAGATTTAAAATCTAGTCTTCTGATTTCAGGAAAATGCCCTTTCTACTATGTTATCTTGTGTTCAACATTAAGATTACATTCACATTGGATTTAAATATCATTTATTGAACAAATATTAGTTGAGTATCTACGATATACCAAGAACTCTTGGCCTTGGAAATACAAAAGTGAGCCAATATGCTCACAATCCTCAAGGAGCTCACAATTTAACAGAGGAGAAAGTGCAGTCTAGTAAGTATTTCAGATTAGGCATAGGTGAGTCTATTCTAGTCTTAGTTGTTTTTTTTTTTAATAAAAACATCTAACTTTTATTACTTCTTGCCTTTTCAGAGTTAACTGTTATGGGTTGGTGTCTAAATAGAGGATCTACCTGAAAATTTGCAAAAGTTCTATTTCCATTTGCCAATATTTTGAAATAAAATGTCTACCTTCCTTCCCTTTGTCCATACTTCAATATGTTTTAGTTTATATATATTTTAACATAAACTATTACATCTATAATACTATAGAGTTTCATTATCTTTTGTTACTTTTTCTTTTTCTTTCTTTTTAAAATTTATTTTAGAGTTGTAAGTTACAAGTAGGGATTTACTACATAAATAGGTTGCACACAGGTGAAGTTTGGGTTTCTAGCTGGCCCTCTCCCCTCAGTAGTGGACCAGGTACCCATTATGTTGCCAAACACCCCACTCTCCATCCTCCCTTCCTCTCTCTCTCTCTTTCTGTCTTCCTTCCTCCTCTAGCAGTGCCTAGCATTTGCCAATCTCAAACTCGCACTAGTGTGACTAGTGTTCAGGGCCTGCTTATGAGTGAGAACATGCAGTATTCAGTTCTTTGGGTCTGTGATAGTTCACTTAGTGTTGTGGTATCCAGCTGCATCCAAGTTGCTGCACAAGCCATGATTTTGTTCTTCTTTATGGCTGCATAATTTTTCATTGTTACATATACCACATTTTCTTTATCCAGTGCAGTAACGAGCAGAAGTGATGAAAGTATTGCAAAAATTCATTGAATTGTGTGTCAAAATGGTCCGCTGACGGTGAGAAACATAGCAGACCAAATAAACATTGATAGAGAAACAGGAAAATCTTAACGGAAATATTGGCATGAGAAATGTATGTGCAAAAATGATCCTGAAGGAGCTCTTGCATTAATGACAATACACCAGCTCCCACAGCACTGTCTGTAAGGGAGTTTTAGCCAGTAAACAAACTGTATTGAAACACCCTCCCTACTCACCTAATCTTCCCCCCAAAGACTTTTTTCTTTACCTAAAGATAATGGAAATATTGAAAGGAAGACATTTTGATGACATTCAGGACATCAAGAGTAATACAATGACAGCTATGATGGTCATGTCAGAAAAAGAGCTCCAAAATTGCTTTGACAAGGGGATGAGGCACTGGTGTTGGAGCATAGCTTCTAAAGAGAGTACTTCAAAGGTGACCATAGTGATATTCAGCAATGAGATATGTAGCATTTTTTCCTAGGATAAGTTTGTGAACTTAATTGTCATCCCTCATTGCTTACATTTCCACCAACAGTTTAGAAGCGTCCTGTTTTCTCTGCAGTCAAGCTAGCACCTGTTATTTTTTGATCCTTACTGGTGTTAGGTGGTATCTCATTGTAGTTTTGATTTACATTTCTCTGATTATTAGTTAGTTTGCATTGTTTCATGTGTTAATTGACCGCTTGTGTGTCATTCTTTGAGAAGTGTCTGTTTATGTCCTTTGCCCAATTTATGGGGTTATTTGGTTTTTTTTCCTTTCAATTTCTTTGAGTTCCTTGTAGATCTTGAATGTTAGGATTTTATTGGATGTGTTAGCCTTAGATTTTTAAAAAATAATAGCTTTGAATCTTTGGGCAAGTCAATTGAAGGACCTGGCCTAAATGATTCCAGTCTACTGTTCTAATATTTTCTCATTTGTAAAAACATAGATATGTATATTGCTCTGATTATTGCTTAGGTTTGGAGGATCTATTATACTATGATATTAACATATTTAATAAGCTATAAAAAATTATACAAATATGTAATAATTTCATTTTATCCTTCTAAATGTATCATTCTATGGCTATGACTGATCCCTTAAAGAGATAAACCATGAACAGTGTAAATTAAATTGCATTAAAATGCATTTTAAGCCGGGCTTGGTGGCTCAGCCTGTAATCCTGTGCTTTAGGAGGCTGAAGTGAGTGAATTGCCTGAGCCCGCGGGTTTGAGACCCGCCTGGGCAAATTGGCAAGACTTCATCTCTACAATAAATCAAAAAATTAGCCGGGCGTGGTAGCACACACCTACAGTTCCAGTTACTGGAAGGCTGAGGTGGAAGGATCGCCGGAGCCCAGCAGGTTGAGGCTGCAGTGGCCGAGAGCAGCCACTGCACTCCAGTCTGGGTGACAGAGTGAGACTCCAACTCAAAAAAAAAAAAAAATGCATTTTAACAGTTATACCTGACTCCAGTGGAGCATATTTTGAACATTTGTTCCTGTTGGGTTCTGTGAAAAATAAATATCCAAACGACAGAGGAAGTTAAAAAAAAACAACATTTTTTATATTTAGTTCAATCATAGAAAGCATAAACATTAGTATTTATTGAACTAAATTATTTCAAGAAAATTAATTTTAGATAACATTAATAAAAACAAATCAATTACATTTCAACTAAATGTATGAATGTAGTTATTAACTTGTACAATTTTTACATTAATATAGAAACTCTTTCTAGATTTCTAAGTTATTTGACCCATCACTCCTACTGAAAACAAAAGTGATGGATAACACACAAACACCTTTTGTAACCACTAGAGAACTGACAAGATAGAAAGAAATTACCAACACAAACTAAGGACAAAAACAACCCCAAAAGACAAGCAGAGCACCAGGGTGACTTTGTTTAAGGTTATTTGCCCATCCCAAATAATTTGAAGTTTTATTTTGAGAGCTTAACTAGTTGAAGAAAACAAAAATCAAAGATCAGGGCCTACCAAAGTTGAAAGATTTTAAAAAGAAATACTCTCCATGATAAATGGGGGCTCCAAATTCTACAAAGCTTAAGGTAAAGCTGAATCAGAAGCATAGCAGCCATCATGTCAATCTGTAATGAAAGTTTGCACTACCTACATAGTCCTTGGGAACCTCAATCAATGAACCAGATATATAGCAGTAGTGATCTCAAAGTGACGTCAGTTTCCTTGAAAAAGCAAATAATATTCTTGTCCAGAAGAAGGAGAAAAGGCCATCTTAGTATTCAAAATATTAGTAAATATAATTTTTCAAAATCAATAAACTCCACTCAAAAAAAAAGCAAGCACATAAGGAGAGAGGTACCACCTAAAAACAAGCTATAATGAAAAAAAATTTTAAACCTCGTAAATATTTTAGATGTTATCAGATGCAAACTATAAAATAATTATGCAGGTTTGCAGAAATTAGAAGGCAACCACCACAAAATATGAATCTTAAAAGCGAAAAAAAAAAACACAAGAAGCAAAATTCATGTTAATCTCAACTTTCATCATCCTGAGAAGAGAAATAGGGCCAAGTAGACAGTGGCAGTCTTGCTGGGGAGAAGCAACAGAAATCAGTGTATGTGACTGCTACAAAGTTGGAGTTTAGACAGTAGGTTACCAAGATAGACAGTCCTCTGATTTAAAGAGAATTGGAGGGAATTAGACTAACCAAAAAAAAAAAAAAGTCTAAAAATGAGCCTTGACAATTAGCTAAATAAGTCAAAAACTCCTGTAACTGCTGTAGCTGGAATGTGTGTCCACTTCAAAATTCATGTTGAAATCTGGCTATCATTGTGGCAGTTTTAGGAAGCAGGACCTTTGGAAGGTAATTGGGCCATGAAGACTCTGCCCTCAAGATGGGATTCATGCCATGGAAAATGGTGAGTTTGGGTCCTTTTTCTTCTTTGCCTTTCAGCCTTTCACCATTGGGTGGTGCAGCAAGAGGCCCTTGCCAGATGCCAGTGCAAGGGCATCTGGACTTCTCAACCTCCAGAACTGTTGACCAATAAACTTCTGTTCATTATAAATGACTCAGTCTCAGATATTCTTTGATAGCAACACAAAATGTACTAAGACTATAACTTAACCAAGAGAATCTGCAGCGTATCATTCACAATGCTCTGCATGCAATAAAAAAAAAGGACTGATCATGGAATGAAATAGTAAAGCATAGCCAAAAACAAGGACATAAAATAATCAGAAAAAGCAGATGCAGAGATGATATAGAAATTTGAATTCACAAACACTTTAAAATAAGTACGATTAATAATTGGTTAAATAAAAATTTTAAGTGGTCAAAAAGATAGAATTATTTTAACAGAAATCAAATTATTTTATAGTCAAATGGATATTCTGGAGATGAAAAAATACAATATATAAAATTGAAACTGTGTTAGATGGATTTAAAAGCAGAATAAATACAGAAAAAAGATTATTGAACTCAAATTGAAGGCCAACAGAAAATATTCAAACTTAAGTACAAAGAAAAAGTAAAACAAAATAGATCAAAGAAAGATTCTGGTTATAATTGATGGTCCAATATTTTTGTAATTTGAGACTTACAAGAAGATAAAAAATTGAAAGACTAATTGCTGAGAATTTTTTAATTTGATGAAAGAAGTTCAGTGAGCTCTAAACAATGAAACTCAGTTAAACTGGTATGAAGGTGTTGTATTATTTGGGATGTCAGTATAAACACTAATTTAATGTAGGCAACAATAAGGAAGGAACACATTTTGCAAATTTCTAAGATAATAATAAAGAATATTTTAAAAGCAGTAGCAAAGAGTTAAAGGTAAAGATAAAGTGAGATATCAAAATATATTTTAGTAACAAAAAAGAAGTCAAGAAATGTAAAATTAAAAAGTGTCAGATGGGACAAATAAAAAGCAGATAGCAAGATGGTAGCCATAAATCTAATTTTAACAATAATAATATAAAAATAAATTTACTAAATACAGTACCAGTTTAAAAACAAAGATTGTCAAAATGGGTTAAAAAATACTATGAATACTGTATTTGAAGACATAAAAGACAAGCTTTAAAATATCTCCAAGGAACAATAAGAACAACAAAAAAAAAGCCCACCAAAATTGATCCATCAGATTGAAAATATATAATACAAATGAAAACACACAATGAAATATTATTCAGTCATAAAAAGAAGAACATCCTGCCTTCTGTGACAACATGGATGAACCTGGAGGGTGCTACACTAAGTGAAATAAACTAAACAGAGAAAGACAGATACTGTACTTATACATGATACCAAACAAAAAGGTAAACTCACAGAAAGAGAGTAAAAAGTGGTTGCCAGGGTCTGGGAGGTGGGAGAAATGAGGAGATAGTAGTAAAAGGATTAAGTTTTTCAGTTATATGATAAATAAGTTTTGAGAATCAAATGTACATCACGGTGACTACAGTTAACAATACTGTAATATATACTTGAAATTTTCTAAGAGAATACATTTTAAGCACTCTCACTAAAAATATAAAAGATAACGATGTGAGGTGACAGATGTTTCAATACACTTAATTGTGACAATTATTTCACAATGCATTTTTTTTATTTTAAAGATGTGGAGTAGCTGGGTTCGGTGGCTCAGCCTGTAATCCCGCACCTTTGGGAGGCTGAGGTGAGTGAATTGCCTGAGCCCGCAGGTTCGAGACCCGCCTGG
>NW_007247338.1:515057-521440 GCF_000164805.1 Carlito syrichta
AGCGGCCACTGCACTCCAGTCTGGGCGACAGAGACTCCAACTCAAAAAAAAAAAAAAGATGTGGGATACAAGTCAGGATTGGGAACATAAGTGATCTAGGTCCAGGTGAAGTGTTGGGCCTTCCATTGTATCTCACTTCGCCTGGATTAGGATAAGGTACCCTTATTGATATTATGTGCATCCTCCTCCCAGGCAGTGTCCCGCTACTGCCAATCCCTTTTTTGTAGTATTATGGTAGGTGTCCAGGGTCCACTTATGAGTGAGAACATGTGGTACTCAGTTCTTTGTTTCTGTGATAGATCACTGAGTATGATAGACTCCAAAACCATTCAAGTTCACAATGCATTTTTCAATTGTACCTCAAAAAAGTTGAAAAAATATTTTTAAAGGAATAATTTCTTCTGTTTTCAATGCATTTTGGATGGCTGACCCTGGCAAGAATAAAATTCTGACAGAACACTTTTAAATGACCTGGACAGAACTTTAAAATTTTTTTAAATTTTATTTTAAAGATGTGGGGTGCAATTCAGGATTAGGTATACAAGTGGTCATCGTACAGGTAAAGTTTGGGCCTTCTTTTGGTCCCCACTTCGCCTGGTTTGAGATCTGGTACCCCTAGTGATGTTGTGCTCCACCCTCTCCTGGCAGTATCCTGCTACTGCCAAACCCTTTCTTATAGTATTATGATAAATGTTCAGGGTCCACCTACGAGTGAGAACATGTAATACTCAGTTCTTTGTTTCTGTGGTAGATCACTGAGTATAATAGGTTCTAGATCCATCCAGGTCCTTCTTTATGGCTGTGTAATATTCCATTGTGAATACGTACCACATTTCTAAATATTCAGTTCTGTTTCAATGGGCAGCACGGTTGGTCCATGCTTTTGCCATTGTGGATAGTGCTGCAATAAACATGCGTGTGCAGGTATCTTTTTTGTAAAATGCTCTGAGTTTCTTCAGGCATATTCCCAGTAGGGGGATCGCTGGGTCATATGGAAGGTCAATTTCTAGTTCTTTTAGAAATTATCACACTATTTAGAGCCTGAGTTAGTTTGCATTCCCACCAGCAGTGTAGAAGCGTTCCCTTTTCTCTGCATCCTAGCCAGCATCTGTTGGTTTTTGTTTATTAACGATGGCCATTCTTATTGGGGTTAGGTGGAGTCTCATTGTGGTTTTGATTTGCATTTCTCTAATGATTAGTGAGGCTGAGCACTTTTTCATGTGTCTGTTAACTGTCCACTGTACAGAAAGTTTTAACAGAAATACTCTACAATTTAAGTTCTTAGGTATTTATTATATCCTCTAATTACAATTCTTCTCTGTGCTTGAAATAAACTCCAATATAATGTTTTTTTTTTTCCTGGATCTTTTTTTCATCCGGAGTCACTATTATTTACCTTAATGTGAGTCAGAGGCATACTCAATTCAAAGCACATTGTCCTATTCTACCCTCTGGAAAAGAAGTGTACAAATAGCTTTCATAAACATTCATCATGCCTGTTCATGTGTGTTTGCCAGAGTCTCTACTTCAACTTTATCAGAAAGGTAAAAAGGAATCCATTCCCTTACAGGATCCTAAATCATAATCACACTCTCTTGACAACTGCAATCAGATGTCTCAGGCTCATTTCTCTTTATGATTTCTTTTTGCAAACCATCATCAAAGAATCATAACACCTAGACAAAGTAAAGATTCTGGGTTGTTTGATAATACGTTTTCCAAATTACATTGGTGAATATTTTAAACCACATTTTCTTCCTCACATTATGAATTGCTTTCAATTCTCCTTGATTGGTTTCCCATACCTGGGTGACATTGGTTTGATTCCACTCACTGCTTTTTTTCTCCCCCAGTTGGAGTCTCACTCTTGTTGCCCAGGCTGGAGTGCAGTGGCACGCTCACTGCCACCGCAGCCTCGACCTGCAGGGCTTAGGCAATCCTTCTGCCTCAGCCTTCCAAGTAGCTGGAACTACAGATGCACGCCACCATGCCCGGCTAGCTATTATTATTATTATTATTTTGACTGTAGAGACGAGGTCTCACCATATTGCCCAGGCTGGTCTCGAACGCCCGGATTCAGACAATCCTGTCTCCTCAGTCTCCCAAAGTGCTGGGATTACAGGCCGAACCACTGCGCTCGGCCCACTCACTGCTTTTTTACAAACTATAAGATTCTCTTTTGTTTTTTCATACTGGCTCTAGGAAAGCTATTTCAAGTCAGCCCTACTTTTTCCACAGTTCTTGCTAGGCTTAAGAGGACTAATTCAAGCAGAACTGCAGTATCACACTTACTGTTCCTAAACACCTATGTGTGAAAATTTCCCACTTCCAATTTTCTACTATTTTCTACTATTTCAAGTAACTTAGGACATAGCCATTATTACATGCTGCAACACCGTCAACTTCTGTCCCAGGAGAGTTGTCCACAAATTTGAAGGCTAGAAAACCAGAGTACGGGGAGTTATGAAAGACACCACAGTATAGTTACAATAAAAAAGCCAGCATTTGCCAAATATATTACCCAAAACATAGAATGAATGAATAAGGCAAGCAAAGATAAAAACTATATTTGTGATTCTTCCAGGCATCTCATAGTAAGTATATAACACTTGATGAACAGCAGAATATGAGAAAGTGGGTAGAAGGTACATTACGCATACCTTTATGGGCAAAAAAAAAAAAAAAAAATAGATGAGAACTGAGTTAATTTATTATCATGTAAAACATTGATTTCACATTTATGTAATTGTCTATATAACCTTTTGAGAATAAGTAAGACCTTCTCGAGGTTGAACAAAATCAGCATGTCCTTGTGGCATGAAAATGTGTTTGTGAGTTAATACCCCTCTTTCCTTGAATGTATAAATTGGTTCTCATTGAAAAGTTCTTAAAAGACCTAGGTATAAGAATCAATCACTAGTCCAAATGCTACAATTACTTCTGCCAAGTGTGGATTTTTAATTTAATGTGATGAAAAACCGTGAGAATGAATGCCTATATCCTTCAGAGAACCTATACACAATAAGTCCAAAGAGTTTGGTAATAGCAGCTTGTACATCACAACAGTTTTCCACTTCAGGATTATTGATAAATTCTGGAAGCTTAAAGATAATTAGCAGACACTGATTCTAATTATGAAAGAATCAATAAGGAGGGGAAGGAGTATTAGGAACTGAGAGAAAGCGTTATGGGAAACAAGTGAATAGAAGAGGACCTAAGTACTAGAAGTCTCAGGAAACTAACACCCTATAGCAAAGGCCAATAAAAACTCTTATTATATCAGCTTCTCTCCATTCTTTGCAGAGAGCTAGACAAATGGAGACACAAAATAATTCCAGCATGCTAATTAAAATTAGTTGCACAATGTTGGTGTGGTCATAAAATCCTACAGGTTAAACATCTAACTACTTGAATGTGTGAATGAATCACAAAATGACACATGGCATAGCATAAGCACTGCTAATATTTTCCATATATTGGAAAAAATACATTGCAAATACAACTTGTTCTCACCATATTTCAGTTCTTTGGATCATATCCAGTCACCATGAACACGATATCGAGGCAAATCTTATCAAAAATCTGTAGTAGACACAGCTTTGAACCAACAAATTTTTTAAATGTGGTTTTGGGAAAGAAGTCTTTATTACCAGAAAGAACCTGTAAAATAAATTTATTTTATCCACATTTGGAAAACCATGATAATTAGTAGAGAAAAGATGTGGTAGTGAGTTCACTATGCATACAACAAAATGAATTGTCTCAAAGTCATTTACATGTTTAAATTAAGAAGAAAAGCTTGAAAAAAGGTGTAGAGATGATTTGGCCACTGGATTTCCTCTCAATGAGGTGTTTAAAAGTTTAATAAGAAAAATTCTATTTCCTTGTAGAAACAAAGGCAAGAATCCAGTGTAAAATGAAATGAAAAATCTCAGTTCATACATGTGGCTGTGAACACAGTCAAGAACTCTTATTTTGAAAGCACATAATCATTGTTACTTTGAGTTATCAACAACATGAAAGGTAGAACATACCTTGAATACTAACTTTAATTTGTATGTCATTCTAACTAAAGGATTTTTTACGTATTTTATGGGAAAAAACTGGCGGTAAGGCAAAGAATATTTTGATTCTCTATGCTATCTTTGGTATTGTGAAAAATGTTATAAAATCTAAAAGAAAATAAGATCCAAATTAGTAAGTTGTTCTTAAGCAATTACTAGCATGTAAGAAATGAGACCATGGAGGATAAGAGTAAGTTCAAAAATAGTAACTGAACAATTAATGTACTCATTCACTTTTTTCTTTTATTCTCTTTGTGAGTTGAGGTCTTAGTCTGTCACACAGGCTGGACTTCATGGTTCACCTTAGCCTCAAACTTCTGGGCTCAGTCAATCCTTCCACTTCAGCCTCCTGAGCAGCTGGGATTACAGGCATGTGCCACTATGCCTAGCTAAATTTATATATTTGTTTGTTTATTTATTTATTTATGTGTGTGTTTGTAGAGATAAGGTCTCATTATGTTGCTTAGGCTGATTTTGAACTCCTGGGCTCAAGCAATCCCCGGCCTTTCCCTGTCTCGGCCTCACAATGTACTAGGATTACAGGCATAAGCCACCATGCCCAACTCATTCATTCCTTAATTCAATTTTCAAACATTTTTTGATCACACAGTATGTGATATTATATTGCTCATAATATAATGCTGATAATTAGGATTTTAAAAATACCATATAGAGCCAGGCTCGGTGGCTCAGCCTGTAATCCCGCGCCTTTGGGAGGCTGAGGTGAGTGGATTGCCTGAGCCCGCGGGTTCGAGACCCGCCTGGGCAGCAAGACCTCATCTCCACAATAAATCAAAAAATCAGCCGGTCGTGGTAGCGCATGCCTGTAATTCCGGTTACTCGGAAGGCTGAGGCGGAAGGATCGCCGGAGCCCAGCAGGTCGAGGCTGCGGTGGCCGGGAGTGGCCACTGCACGCCAGTCTGGGCGACAGAGTGAGACTCCAACTCAAATAAAATAAAATAAAATAAAATAAAAATACCATATAGAGACCATATAGAATAATAATTTAGCAATAAATCTGACTTGTAATGCCATAGTTTAAAAGTCAGGAACAATACTGAACATTTGTATAACTGGCGATAGTGAAAATAAGATAAGTGAAATTTTCAGATAGATTAATGTTACAGTTTAGGTGAGATACTCAATGTCACGTTTTTCTTTCTTTTTTTTTTTTGAGTTGGAGTTGCCTCACTCTGTCGCCCAGACTGGAGTGCAGTGGCCAGGCCGCAGCCTCGAACTGCTGGGCTCCAGTGATCTTTCCCCCTCAGCCTTCAGAGTAGCTGGAACTACAGGCACGCACTATCACTCCCGGCCAATTTTTGATTTATTGTAGAGATGAGGTCTCACCAAGTTGCCCAGGCGGGTCTCGAACCCGCGGGCTCAGGCAATCCACTCACATCAACCTCCCAAAGGCGCGGGATTACAGGCTGAGCCACCGAGCCCGGCATCAATGTCACATTTTTCTTATATTTATTTTTAATATATTTTAAAACTCTGCTTTCTTATAAAGAGGGTACAAAACATTTTATTATTGATAGCTTAGAGTCATTAATATGAAAATCGTTATTTTTCCCTTTTCCATCTTATTAAGCTATCTACTTACACACCTTTATTCTGATTTGTTATTTATTTATTTGTTTGGGTTGGGTTATGATAAGTCAAATAACCAAATATTTATATATCATAAGTCAATAAGCTCTGGCACATTTCCCATTTTTTTCTTATTACTAAGTTTTCAGGCATTCCCAGTTTCAGATAATTGAATATCTAATGGGAATTTAGACTGTAAGTATATATATGGTTAATAAATTTCAGAGAAAAGATCTATGAAAAATGAGACTAGATTGTTACTAAATATACTGTCTCTAGTGGGAAGTGAATTATATCTATAAGAAAATTGTACTCTTTAGACTAGAAAAGACTTATTTAATATTAGCATTTATTTATTTTTATTTTTATTTTTTGAGTTGGAGTCTCACTCTGTCACCCAGACTGGAGTGCAGTGGCCGCTCCTGGCCACCGCAGCCTCGATCCACTGGGCTCCGGCGATCCTTCTGCCTCAGCCTTCCGAGTAGCCGGAACTACGGGCATGTGCTACATGCCTGGCTAATTTTTTGATTTATTGTAGAGAAGTCTCGCCAAGTTGCCTAGGTGGGTCTTGAACCCGGAGGCTCAGGCAATACACTTGCCTTGGCCTCCCAAATTACTAGGATTACAGGCTGAGCCACTGAGCCCAGCCTAGTGTTTATTATAAAGTGTTTCTTTCAGCCGGGCTCGGTGGCTCAGCCTGTAATCCCGTGCCTTTGGGAGGCTGAGGTG
>NW_007247338.1:521479-547765 GCF_000164805.1 Carlito syrichta
CTGCGGTGGCTGGGAGCAGCCACTGCACTCCAGTCTGGGCGAGAGAGTGAGACTCCAACTCAAAATAATAATAATAATAATAAAAGTGACTTTTTCTTCCTGCAAAGTAGAAAGAATAAGAGTAAAGAGGTTTATAGAATAATGTAAGAGAAGTACAATAGGAATTTATTTCTGAAAGTAAAGTTGTTATGCATGAGATAGGCATTAGAGTTCTTATTTCTAGTCATTTTAAAATATAAAAGACCAGCCGGGCTCGGTGGCTCAGCCTGTAATCCCGCACTTTGGGAGGCTGAGGTGAATGGATTGCCTGAGTCTGCAGGCTCAAGACCCGCCTGGGCAACTTGGCAAGACCTCATCTCTACAATAAATCAAAAAATTAGCCGGGCATGGTATTGTGCACCTGTAGTTCCAGCTACTTGGAAGGCTGAGGTGGAAGGATCACCAGAGTCCAGCAGGTTGAGGCTGCGGTGGTCGAGAGCGGCCACTGCACTTCAGTCAGGTTGACAAAGTGAGACTCCAACTCAATAAATAAATAAATAAAATAAAATAAAAAAGACCTTTCTCATTTTTGTAAATTTATTGTTTGATCTGGTCCTGAACGCAAAAATATAAATAGCTCTTTTAAGTCTTTCACACTCATAAAACCCTATGTTTTTAAAACCCTACGTTTTTAAAAGGAAAAATAATGTGAAAGTTCTATTTGTGGAACAAATTATAGTTAAGATCTCTTTTTGATCTTAAGAAACATGAATATCCAACTTGTACATAGGTGGAAACAAATTCAGAAACAACTTTATCTTTACAGTCGATTCTTTGTGCTTGGAGAAGATTCCCTGTGTAATCAAAGTAGTTTGTAAGCTTCCAAGGCATGCTGCTATGCTGTGTTTCTCTCATAGTTTTGTCTTGTTTCACTTACAATTCCAGAAGCTTACCTACAACTTTAAAAAGTATATATAGAGCCGTGCTCGGTGGCTCAGCCTGTAATCCCGTGCCTTGGGAGGCTGAGATGAGTGGATTGCCAGAGCCCGTGGGTTCGAGACCCACCTGGGCAATTTGGCAAGACCTCATCTCTACAATAAATCAAAAAACTAGCTGGGTGTGTTAGCGCGCACCTATAGTTCCAGCTACTTGGAAGGCTGAGGCGGAAGGATGGCCGGAACCCAGCAGGTAGAGGCTGCAGTGGCCAGGAGCGGCCACTGCACTCCAGTCTGGGCGACAGAGTGAGACTCCAACTCAAAAAAAAAAAAAGAAAGTATATATACAACCTTAGAAAAGTAATTAAGGGATATTAGCAATAATCTTTCTTGGCATACCAATAGTAGTGCCCTATGACTGGCCTACGTAAAATATTTCCTCTTGCCTAGTTTGCTTCACAATGAAATCAATGGAGGCTGGAAGGTCATATTTTGCCATCTCATCAAAACAACAAAAGATAGAGGAGAATAAAAAATAGCACTTTCAACTAATGTTATATTAATATTTGAAGATAATAAATGGGTAAATGAATAAAGGCAATTTTCAACCCTCCTTGATTATGCATCTAGAAGTTCCATGATATAATATACCTATGAAGAGACACTTCTGTGGAGAACACAAAATCAAGGAACTAAAATGACCACAAGTCAGTCTTATAAAGAGGTTGTTTGTATATTAAAAATACAGTGGGGTAAACAAATATATGAGTTACACAGTAGAAGAGTAGTTAAAGCAAGGATGGAATTGGCCAATAAGTTACTAAGTAAGAAGTAAAGATTACTGCTGAAAAATGAGAAACAAAATCAAACGAGCACTCTTTATTCTTCAGACCAAAATTTACAAAAATTGAATGTCTATGAAAAGCCTGAATTGAGAAAAGAGTTAGACCTATATTTTATCTTATTTCATTCAAAAAGAAAAAAAAGCTTAAGACACTTATAAAATAAAATAAAATGCTACTTCATTTTATTTGTACCTGAAAGTCCAGAATTCTTTAGAATTGGTTTCCAGGTATAATCGTTTTCTGGACCAGGTAGTTCCTCTGCTATTTCCCATCCACACATCATAACTAGCATCTGCCAGAAAGAAGCCCAGACTATTGTTGGGAAGATTGGAAATTCAGCTGCTGGCAGATGTAAGCAAACCGTGTTGTAAGTATACAACAAGCCTCTGAACTGGAAAAACAAAATGTGGACATTTTCTTTTTAAATTTTGTAGTATCTATATGAAAATCTCATATCTTAAATTCAAACTTTTAATAAATAAACGTTGGAAGATTTTTAAAAATTGTTTGCATAAATGAAGTACACTACTAATGTTTACTCTCATTTTGTTAGACCTGTTTATTAATACAGTTCACTAATGAATTTCTTTCAAATAACCAAGTGGGTAATTAGATCACACACCACTTAAATATTCATTTTAAATATATAAAATTAGAGAATAATAAAAAATCTTATAGTAATTTGGGCAATAATACACATTTAAATAAAACATTTTAAATAACACATTTGACCTTTCATGTCAAACATGACGTATCTGCTGGCACATGGCCATAGATATCTCCTGGTCCTACCATATAACTCCCATCAAGAGGATACCAACCTGATACAAAAATAACCTCTTGAAGGCTCAGTGGAGATGCCAGCTGGGAGATAACACACTTTAAGTATCACTGCTCCTGCACTTTGGGAGGCTGAGGTGACTGGATTGCCTGAGCCTGCGGGTTCGAGACCCGCCTGGGCAATTTGGTGAGACCTCATCTCTACAATAAATAAAAAAATGAGCCGGGTGTGGTAGCACACACCTGTAGTTCCAGCTACTTGGAAGGCTGAGGCGGAAGGATCGCTGGAGCCCAGCAGGTCGAGGCTACGGTGGCCGCGAGTGTGCCACTGTACTCCAGTCTGGGCGACAAAGTGAGATTCCAACTCAAAAAATAAAAAGCATCACTGCTATCCTTCAGGATTTATTATACACCATAAGCAAATAGCCGTAAGATATTGGCAGTTCCTCAGTAAGTAGAATACATGGGTCTAAGAAACAAATGGTGGAATTAGGAGTGTCCTCACTCACCATCACTCCTAGTAACCCACTCAGGAATATGTGCTTCCTGTCCTCACAATTTTAAGCTCTACAGATCTAGAGGCCCTTGATTCCAGAGAGAAGTTGCTTCCACCAAGGCACGTAAACATCCTAATTAGCTTAAAGCCATGACCACTGCCTGGTCACTTTGGGTTCCTCATAACTGGAGACTAGGAAGCTGAGAAAGGAGTTACTATATTGGCAGGGTTAATTGACCTTGATCATCATAAGGAACTAGGGCTGCTGCTGATAAAAAATGAGAAAAGGGAGAAATAAATTTGGCCTTCAGATGATACTGAGTCATCTTTTGCTACTACCATGCCTGTGTTAACCGTAGATGCACAACCATGACCTGATTGGATGGTAACCCTTAGGAATGCGGGCCTGACTTACTACATCAGGCAAACTAGCTGAGAGGAAGAGAAATCTAGAATGGGTGTGGAGGAGAAAATGTATGAAGACTAGTTATGGCCTTAGTGTTGCCTTCTAAGGGTTCACTGTTCCTCTGTAGAATTGCCCTCAGCTAAAAGGGAACCGCTTCACCCAGGAGAGTACATCTCCTTCTACTGGTAGCCTCAGCCCTGATTAACTGACACGGAAATCCTAACTTCAAGGTGGGCCCACCTCTGTAGTGCAATTTATGGGATCCATGAACTCCTCTGAGATCACTTGGCAGCTAGACCTCAGCTGAATCACGTGCTTCCTTAGCTCCTTTCCCTACATTCCCCTAATTTCCTCATTAATTTGTCCTGACGGTATTCCACCGATAAATCATATGCACATGAATCCTTCTCTCAGGCTCTGTTTCCAGAGCACTCTAAGACACTTGCTATATTTTCAAATTCTCTTTAGATATTTTATTACAATACTTGCAAAAGGAAGTTATACTATGAGGGATAATTGCTATAATATTATTATGTTGAATCTATGTTAATATTTTCTGCGTACTACATGTGACCTTTATAAATATCCAGAATTGCATTGACTGATGATATTTCAAATTAATGTCTTCTCTGAAATGTACTTTAATGTTCAACAGAACTTGAGAGGGTGCTTTATAATATAAGAAACATTCTTTTTAGGGAAAAAATCTGAGGAGAAAAGAAAAAAAACCTTGGCTCTGATTTGGGCAATTGTATGAATAAGCAAAACTAATTCATTACACAGTCTACTAGTTAAGTGGCAGACCTAGGATTACAACCTAAATCTCCTAACATATTCTAGTGCATTCTGTACCACACTCTGCTGATACCAATGTATCTACCATTGCAATAAAGAGCCACAAGGCTGCCTACCAATATGATCTCTCTGCTATTATTAGAGTTGAGACTCATAAAGACAAAAAATGAAATTTTTGTTAGCCTTTCTTCAAACCTATAGAATAATAATGTTATCATTTTCAGAGTATTTCTAACTCCTCATCAAAACAGGAAATTTGTATGTGCAAAGACAACCACAAAGAAAACCTGGGAGGAACTGGTTGTGTTCTACAACAACCAGTCTATATAGAAGGCTAGCAGAGAACAAGATTTGCTTCCAGAGGCCTGGGGGTAAATATATGAGAAGTTAACTATTTACTTAATCTTAAGATCCTTTTCTTGCTCTAAATGCACGGAGAAGAACTGAAAAAGTTAAGATAATCACCAATCTATTTTCAATTGAATATTACCTGGATTGTTATTATTGTTTATCTTCCCGTAAGGAATTCTATAAAGGCCAAGGATATAACTGTCTTCGGTGACAATGTTATACTCTTCATCAGGATAGCCCCAGTAGGAAATAATTTGGCTCTAAATAAAGAAAAAACAAGCCTTTTAGTATAAATTGTTAGCCAACTAAGTTGGATCATTCACTATTTCTAATCCATCATGTAATGAGTCTTGGTATTTTCTCTCCACCTCAGACTTATCTACTTTTATTTACACTAATTTACTGATTCATTCAGATAATAGTTATTTATAGAACACCTACTGAGCACAAGCTTTACACCTAGGAATTCAAAGATAAATAAAATTAAACAGCAAATCCCTGCCATTTAAGAGCTATCTCAAGAACTAGTCTACTAATATTTTCTTTTTAAAATTTATTTATAAAAAAGATAAGGTATTGCTATGTTGCCTAGGCTGGTCTCTAACTCCTGGGCTCAAGCAATGCCCCCTCCTCGGCTTTCCAAAGTTCTAGAATTACAGGCATGAGCTACTATGCCCAACTAATAAAGTCTTCTATGAAAGTATGGATATATTTATATATTTTTTATCACAGAAATAGAATAACGTTGAAGGAGAAAGTTTAAGCTATAAAATAGCAAGTGATGAATATTAATTGACCCATATCAAAATGTATAAATGCAGAAATATACATCTAACTATAAAATCTATTAAGTTAAAACTCCAAAACTTGAAGAGTAGCATTCTCTGTTATCTTAGCAGTTGAGATTTATTTCCTAACAACTTACAATATGCATATTTGCTTCAGGGTTCACAGATCTTAGATTTTTGAAAGATACTATGAGTAGTTCTAAGAATTAGGATTAAATACATCACCATGAAAAGGCACCACATTTGGGACCTATGTATAAAAAGAAGATGTTTGTATTATTAAAATTGCAACAAATAATACCATTTATAAAACTGAAATAGTTAAGTCTGTGTGGTAGGAATATTGCTACTTTCAGATGAGAAAACTAAAGCTCCAAAGAATTAAATAATATAGGTAAAGATACACAAAGTATAACTGGCAGTCAGAATTCAGATTCAGGACTGCTTAATTTTAAAGTCCATGCTCTTTCAACTCCCCTATTTTGTAGTATAAATTCCCTCTTCGAAGTTTCCATTATAGTATTGTTCAGCCCAGTTTTGAGAGCGTTTAATATATTGCAAGTTAATTTATGTCTAAATTAATGATGCAACAGTATTCTTACCAGCCCAAAAATTATTTAACATATGTTTATTTGTTGGGGTTTTTTTTGTGGAGGAATGAGGGGGGATTTTGAAGTTTGGATAACTTTCATTCAGTCTCTCAGGGTCTAGATTTTATTTTGTTTACAAAAATGTGAGTTTTGAATCTCCTAAATTCTAGGAAGCCAGAACACTTACATTCTTTCTAGAAAAATAAGAAAACAGGGACCCACAGAAGCTGCCACCAAGATTCTCCCCCAAAAGAATGATTTACAGGTCTCATGAGCCTTGTATGGTAAGCCAGACACTATAACTGGAACAATATTATGCAAGAATCATCAAAGCCTTAAATCCACTACTCACTAGCTAGAAACTTAAAGCAGATTATAGAACCTCTCTGAGCATCAGTTTCCCGAACTATAAAACGTAAATAATATTTCTTAGGGTTGTTATAAAACTTAAATTTGATAAATGTGATATGATGTTTTATTAGCTACACCTAACTGGTAATATGTATTAGTCCTCCTCACTTAAGAGAAAAAACTACTTACTAGAAATTGAGGAGCATAATTTATATGCACATAATTGATATATCTTTCTTGTGTATTTTTTAGGTTAGTCTCCAGTGTAATATTTATTTGAGACAAGGTCTTGCTCTGTTGCCCAGGCTACTATGTAGTAGCATCATCATAGCTCGCTGCAGCCCGAGTAGCTTGGAATTACAGGTACATACTACTATGCCTTGCTAAATTGTGTGTGTGTGTGTGTGTGTGTGTGTGTGTGTGTGTGTGTGTGTGTGTAGATGGGGCTTTCACTATGTTGTCTAGGCTGGTCTCGAACTCCTGGGCTCAAGTGATCCTTCTGCCTTGGTCTCTCAAATTGCTGGGATTACAAGCATGAGCCACTGCATCCAATCCCTGCATTTATTTTTTTTAAAAACACTTTCTAGTTTAAATTTTTTAATATATGGAAACTGGAATTCTCCCCTTTGTTCCAGGTATATGTTATATTTAGTATAATATCTGTGGTTTTCATTGAAGGCAACAAGTAAATTTTAAGACACTATTACCAGGATTTTCTACCAAAGAAAACAGTGAGAGCTGCTAATTTAAGTGGTAAAGGAAAAGCTTTATAACATTTAGAATAACATTCTAGATACTCCTCTTTGGCTGTACTCTTGGAAAAGCTAGACAGGCAGCAAGTCTATTCAGTCTTTTGTTCCCATGGGCTGTCTCAGATAGGTACATGTAAATAGTGTGGGAGGCTTATGCCCTCTGTCTTTACATGTATTAACTCACATTTTAGCTTACTACATACTGCTTGGTTCCTGAGATTTTAATGTACTTTGCATTATATCAAGAATTAATATATAGGTTATTACCTAAGACAAGATACTTTTGAAAATAAAATGTTATTGATAATTAATTTGGGGAAACAAGCATAAACTGAATTATTCTAGGCATGTAGGGTTATGACTACCCAATTAATATTCTTAATTATTTCCCAAAAGTTCCATATTTTAATACCAAAAATATAAACAGATGGACTTTTGATATAGCATTGTTGATATGCCTAATAATCACCAATGGGAAATGTTTAAAATGAGTGACACTATTAACTTTATTATTTGCAGTGACTAATTAACCATATAAAGCAACTAGTGAGAAGATTCACTAAAATCTAGATCTGCGCTGTTCAATATTGAGAACTTGAAATGTGGCTAGTGAGAATCTGAATATTTAATTTCATTCATATTAATTTTAATTTTAAAACTAAAGTAGTGTAAATTATTTTTCTGTTAAACTCAACTTAATTTTTTTTTCTTTAGTTGGAGTCTCACTCTTGTTGCCCAATCTGGAGTGCAGTGGCATGCTCACGGCCACTGCAGCCTCGACCTGCTGGGATTAGGCGATTCTTCCACCTCAGCTTTCCAAACAGCCATAGCTGGAACTACAGATGCACACCACCACGCCCAGCTAGGGTTTTTTTTGTGATTTATTGTAGAGACGAGGTCTCACCAAGTTGCCCAGGCTGGTCTCGAATTCCGGGTACAGGTAATCCTTTCGCCTTGGCCTCCCAAAGTGCTGTGATTACAGGCTAAGCCACTGTGCCTGACCAACTTAAATTTGTAAAAAATTTATTTTATTGCTAATTCCAACTCAAGGCTACTTTGAAATAAAAAAAGATACTTGCCATATATCTAATAATAAAAACAAAAATGGCAGAATGCTTTATGTTTTGTAATTATTATGCTGAAAAGAAAAGCTCATTTATTACCTTACTAAACAAGTATTAGATTTTACTTTGAAATGAAAAACTTTCATAATTAATTTCAATAATAATGATTTACATGTTATTCTAACATGATTCAATATGTGGATTTCAATTCTAAACAACAGCATCATCTAAATTGCATATAAAACTACAAGAAAATAAAACATCTTGTTGATAATAATAAACTTAGAGTGCTTTTCAACTTGAATTCAAATTTGATATTAATAATTCTGAATTGACATGAGCTATTAAATAACTTGGATAGATGTAGTTTTCAAGTTGACATGTTTTTGCTTCAGAGTCTAATCAATACTTCTAAAATAGATAAAGAAGTTTATCAAAAAGATACTAATATAAGAGAAAAATGACACAGTGATAATCACTTCAGTTACTGAAACTACTGAATATATTTGAAATATTTTAGGTATGTGAAGCTACATTTGTAAGTGTAAATTTTATAAAATCTAAAAACTGCTCAAGTATTCCTAATAAAAATTTAGTTTCTGAACTAAGGTGTTTAATAAACACTAGATTTTGGAAGTTTACAAAAAGAAAACATGTAAAATACCACATTAATAATTTTTCTAACACTTACATGTTGAAACTATAATTTGCATATGATAGATTTTTATTTATTAAGTTCACAACAGATATTCTAGAAGTGATCACTGCTACTGAATTACAATATTACTTTGATCTGTAAGCTTTGTACCTAATGCAGTAGGTGATCATTTCAATTTAAGTCACTCACCATAATTTTCTATCTATGCTAGCTGCCTGGTGATGAGTAGTCAACACAATCTATAATGGTTTAAAACAGTTCAAATATAGAAGCAACAGTCTTAAAAGTATTGTTAGGTTTTGAAGATTGTTTTCCTATGGAAATCGTGAGCAAGTATTCATTTTTTGCCCCAGAGTCATATGATAGAAAATACCGTATTATTTGAAGGTGAACTCAGATTATTTAAAATAAGTATTGCAAGTACTAGGGAAACTACTAAAAAAGTTTTAAGAATAAATAATTTCAATAAAAGAGGTAAGACTGAATAATTAAAAATCAAAAAAAAAAGAAATTTAAAATAAGAGAGTGAAAGAACAAATGAACATGGTAGATGTTAATCAACAATAACAATAATGACTTTATATGTGAATAGTCTAAATATACTGGCTAAAGACAGGTTGTCAGACTGAATATAGAAACATAGCAAGACCCATCTATGTGCTATCTGCAGGAAATCCACCTTCAATATAAATACATAGGTAAGTTAATAAGGAAAAAATGGAAGAGGAGATACTATGCAAACTAACAAAATAAAGCTGAACAATGTTTTACAAAGTACACTCAAAATAAGAAATATTATCATGGATAAAGAGGGAGACATTACATATTGTATGGGATGAATTCTCCAAGTCATAACTTTCCTAAACGTGTATGTACCTAACAATAGAGACTTAAGCATGTAAGACAAAAACTGATAGATCTGAAGGGAGAAATAAATCTCCAAATATTTTTGGAAACTTCAATACTCTTAGTAATTGCTAGGATGAGTGGACAGAAAATCTGCAAGGTTATAGATAATCTAAATAATACTATCAATTAACTTGATTTAATAGAGCACTCTCCACAATAGCATTCTTCTCAACTATACAAGAAATTGTTGGGAGCCAGCCTTGGAGGCCCGCCTGATGACAAAGTCCAGGTGCGCTGAGGACCCCCGGCCGCAAAGCGAGTCCGGGCAGCTGAGGCCCTTCTGTCTTCCATTTACTGTTGGTATGGCTGAAGAAATTCTGTGCAGTCGTGGAAAAAGAAGATGGCATGTTTATGCGAAGAATCACAGCTAACCTGGAAATATCATGGTTTATTTTTCCATTTTTCCCACTATGCCACTTGGCCTTTTCTAACATATGCAAGGGTTAAACTCTGAAGCACATCAAGAATGCTTTCTTTCACTTGGTTATAAGTTACTAGATATTGCTTAAGTAATAAATGATATGTGTATCCACTCCTTATTTGATTTAGGATTATGCAGTTTAGTATTTAGACATAAGGATTTTTACAAGCACAAGTTTATAGTAGTTTATTATGAATTCATTATAAGTTCTAACACTTATCTAGGAGTTACGTAGGTGATTTATGACACTGCTTTCACTAGCTTAGGATAAGGATTAATATTAAGGTTTCTACTTAATTCTATAATTAAAACTCTAAGTTAACATTTATAGAGTAGGTTTTCACTGAACTCATAATATAATAATCAGACACTTTTATGACAGATCAGCTAAAACAGAAAGTAACCTTGAGGGGCCTGGGAAACATTACTAAAAGCTCCTTCTGAGTTCTCTTTAGAAAGCACTGCAAGCTAAAAGCTCCTTTTGAGTTCTCTTTAGAAGCACTGCAAGATAAGAGAAAAGTAACGAGGACATCTGGACAAGGGAGGCGATCACAGGACTCTGAAGAACATAAGAGCCTAAGATGACAATATTCCTGACACATAAAGAAATATACACTTAAAGAAACTTTCTTGAAACATTTGTAATTTGGGACATTGGACTGAGAGTATCATTGTTGGCTTTATGAATAAGACGTTGCCTAAATGCCTATGAGAATCTTGGTTTGTTTGCTACTAAAGCCCATGGGAATCTTGGTTTGTTTGCTACTAAGATCACTAGCTGGTAACTTTTAAAAGATATATATGTGAAAGAGTTTTCTTTGTCTTACCCCTTCAAAAATGGTATAAAAGCTCTGTATTAACTAGCATTAAATTGTCATCTGTTCAAGAAGCAGGTGTCCGGTATATGATCGTCGTTCATTCGCCTATCCATCTCCCCTTCAACACTTCCCACGACCCTTGTGGGGCTGGCCCCCACAAGAAATATTCACTAAGATTCTGGCTTAGAGAAATGACTTACATTTAAAAAAATAGAATTTATACAGAGTATGTTTTGGTGCCATAATGACATTAAACTAGAAATCAATAATAAAAAGATATCTAGAAAGTCCTAGATATTTGAAAATTAAACACTGCAATTCTAAATAGCTCATGTGTCAAAAAAAAGAACAAGACCAAAAAACATTTGGAACTAACTAAAAGGAAAATACAACATGTCAAAATTTGTGGGATGTAGTTATAACTGTTTATGTGAGAAAAAAAGAAACATAAGAAAAATCAGTTACTTAAGTTTTTCTTTAAATAAAATAGAAAACCAAATTAAACCTAAATCAAGTAGAAGGAAGGAAAAAATAAAAGTTGGTACAATAAATCAAAGAAAATGAAGGAAAGAAAAACAGCAGAGAATCAATAAAACCAAAAGCTGATTATTTTTTTTAAAAAGCAGGATTTATTAAGAGAACAGAAAAGCTCCCACAGTGGGAGGGGACCCAAGGGAGTTACTAAAAAGTTGATTCTTTAAAACATTCACCAAAATAAACTTTTAGGTGACCAAGAAGTGGAGAGAAAGACACATATTACCAATATCAGAAATGAAAACTATCCTGCTATGAACCCCACAGACATTAAAATAATAAAGAAGTACTTCAAAAAAATCTCTCCATTAATTTGAAATCTACACAAAATGGGTCAGTTTCTTAAAGGACACAAACTACAAAATTCATCCAGAAAGAAAACTTAGAATAGTAGTATACCTATTTGAAAAATTAAATTTGTAGTGCAAAGTCTTCCAAAAAAGAAAACTCTGGGTTTAGCATAGCTTCACTGCCCAATTTTATAAACATTAAAGATACAATGTCAATTGTGTACATCTTTTCCAGAAAATAGAACAGGATGGAAAAATTTCCAATTAATTCTATGAAGTTATATTATAAAATGAGAAAATTACAAATCAATATCCCTTATGAACAGAGATGCCAAAATTCTCACCAAAATATTAGCAAATCAAATCCAACAATATATAAAGAAGATAAATACATCTTGATCTGAAGGGGTTCATCCCAGAAATATAAGGCTGATTCTATAATCAAACATTATTACCAGTAGCATTCTTCTCAGTCCTGGAAATGACAATACAGGAATTCAAATGGAAACATAAATGACCACGAATTGCCAAAACATAATCCTCAGCAAAATAATAATAATAATAACAACAACAACAACAGCAACAAAAAACATAGCAGGAGGTATCACACTCCCAAACTTTAATCTTTATTATAGAGTTACAATAATCAAAACAGCCTGGTATTGGTACAAGAACAGGCATACAGACCAATGGAACAGGATAGAGATTCCAGAAGCAAAACCTCAATTTCTCAACCAACTCATCTTTGACAAAACCTCCACCACCAATGACTGGGGAAAGGAGAACCTATTCAGTAAATGGTGCTGGGAAAACTGGCTGATCACACGCAAAAGATTAAAACAAGATACCTACCTATCACTATACACAAAAATCAACTCTAAATGGACCAAAGACCTAAATGGAAAATCTCAAACTATAAGAACCTTAGAAAATGCAGGAGATACCCTTATGGAAATTGGAACTGGCAATCAATTCCTGATCAAAATCCCAAGTGCCCATGCCATAAGAGATAAGACAGACAAGTGGGACCACATCAAACCAACAAACTTCTGCAAAGTCAAAGAAACCATCAAGAAAGCAGGTAGACAGCCCACAGACTAGGAAAAAATATTTGCCAATTTGCCAACTGTATGTCTGACAAAGGCCTAACATCTAGGATCTACAAAGAACTCAAATGTGCCAGGAAAAAAAAAAAACAGCTCCATGACAAAGTGGGAAAAAGCTATGAACAGACAGTTCTCAGAAGAAGACATACAAGCAGCCAACACATATATGAAAAAATGCTCAGCCTTACTAGTCATCAAAGAAATGCAAATTAAAACTACACTGAGATACCACCTAACTCTAGTCAGGATGGCTATCATCAATAACTCAAAAAACAGCAGATGCTGGAGAAGATGCAGTGAAAAGGGAACACTTCTACACTTTTGGTGGGTGTGTAAACTAGTACAGCCTCTGTGGAAGACAGTGTGGTGATTCCTAAAAGATCTAAAAACTGACCTTCCATATGACCCTGCAATCCCACTACTAGGTATATACCCTGTTGGGAGCCGGCCACGGAGGCCCACTGAGCGTTAGGGATCAGGGAGGGCCGTGGACCTCGAGACTGCTAGGACGTGTTCGGGAACCGTAGACCCCATTTTCCTCCCCCTTTTGCCATGCAGCACAAATAACCTAAAGGAACTCTGCTGGCCTAAGCTGAAGGCTCTGTGACTGTGACAGGCATGGCTCACTCTAGAAACCCATTGTTCCTGTTTCCCATAAACTGTGGTTTCGGCTTAGGTATTAGATATAATTCAAACTCAGGTCACATTTGGGAGCCTTTTATACGGTACAAGCTTCTTTATAAGATTTAAAAGAATATTTGTAGAATTAGTATATACTTATGGAGAGCTGTTTTCAGCTTTTCAATGATATAGATGATTATCAAGAGTGGCCCAGCACAGAGTTTGGGCTGGGCCACATTCCTGAGAGCCCAGCATGTACTTTGGACTGGGCTGCATTCTTTTGGGCCGGCTTTAGCTACAGTTAGTGTAAGGTCTCTTTTCTACCTATTATAGAAATTGAATTTATTTTATTCATAGAAGGTATTGTAGAATAGGTCATGCTACGAATCATGTTAGTTCATACATAATCAATCATAATATTTTTAGGTTTAATAAGAATATAGTTAACTTTAAGAATTTTCATCGTCTCCACTTTCTACTATCGAAGTTTTTGCCTTAGTACATTTACAATTTACATTTAGGTTTTAGAAGCTTTGCTGCTGCTAATCAACTTTATATATTAGAATTAAGAATTGGAAAACTTTCATAGAAATTAGGATAGACATATAAGACTTTGGAATAGCCATTTTGTTAAGAGATTGTAGTCTATTGTTCCAAAAGGTGGCCCACCGTGGACCTTGGACTGGGCCACATCCTGTAGGGCCCAGTGTGATCTTTGGACTGGGCCACATTCTTTAGGAAATTGGCTTAAGCTATAATTAAGAGCTTCCGTAGCATTGTATAAGTGGTAGAGTTTAATTTAGTCGTCATGGGTATTGAGTGAGCTTTAGAAGTTATTGATTATCAGAACATCATTAGACTAGTAAGGATTGTTACACTGCATTTGAAGAACATTAACTAGCAAAGGGAACAATGAGACAATCTTGGGGTTTGTTCCTCCTCACACCTAAGCATCTGGTGGGTAGGGGATGCCCCCCCGCACCTGGCTTTGTGTTCACGTGAAAGACTTGTGAGACTGCCTGTCTAAAATTTGGGGATAAATACCTGCTGTAACTTTCAATAAACGGCTTCTGCTCATTTCACTGAACAGTTGTCCACTTTCTTTCTTTCTCTTTCTTCCTCTTTATATCTATCCTTCCATCTTTCTTTCTTTTAATATCTATCCCTACAGATTCGCCAACACCACCACATCTTCCAAGGCACTCCCCAAAACTTGCAGGGGCTGGCCCCCCGCAATACCCAGAAGAACTGAAATCACTCTATAAAAAAGATATGTATGTTTATTGTAGCATTGTTCACAGTAGCAAAATGGAACATGGAATGAATGGTACTGCCCATCAAAAGAGGACTGGATTAAAAAATGTGGTACACATACACGATGGACTATTACATAGCCATAAAGAAGAGCAAAATCATGAACTTCAGAGCAATCTGGATGAACTTAGATTCTATAATACTGAGTTATTTTTCACAGAAACAAAGTACTGAGTATCACATGTTCTCACTCACAAGCAGATCTTGAACAATTATCATAATACTATAAGAAAAGGATTAGCAGTAGTGGGAAACTGCTGGGAGGGGGTGGGGAAGCAGGATTGGCAGTAGTGGAAATCTGTCAGGGGAAGTGGGGGCACACCTCATCAACAAGGGTACCTGCATAATGAACATTTGTATACCTAACCTTGAATTGTACTCCACATCTTTAAAATAAAAAAATTAAAAGTTTACAAGAAAAATAATCTTTTCAAAGAGAAAAAACAACAAACATCAATTTAGTATAATTTACCATAATAGGCTAAATAAGAAAAATCATGATCATCTTAATAGATGCATAAAAATTGTTTGACTAAATTAATCATTCATTCATGGTGAAACTTTTCAACAAACTAAAAATAGAAAAGATCTTTCTTAACTTAATAAAAGTCACTTATGAAAAACACACAGCTTATATCCAACTTGATGAGATTTGAATGTTTTCTCTTTAAATCTGGGAACAAGGCAAGAATGTCTTCTCTCACCACTTGTGTTCAACACTGTACTAGAACTAGAAGTCCTATCCAATGCAAGTAAGTGAAAAAGGAAAGAAAGAAAAAAACATACTTCATTATGTAGCAAATCTCAAAAAATCTACAAAACAAGCTCCTAAAGCTGGTAAGTGAGCTTAGCAACGTTGTGGAATACAAAGTCAATATACAGAAGTTAGTAATGTATATTTAGAATTTGAATTTTAAAATATCATTTACGATAGCACTTTTCTCCCCATCAAAAATTAAGTACTTAGTTGTCTACATCTAACAACCCAATTAAAAGACAGAGATTGTCAGATTGCATCAAAAGGGAAGACCAGATACATGCTACCCTCAAGAAATTCACTTTAAATATAGAGGTACAAATACATTAAAACTAAAAGGTTGGAAATTAATACAACATGGTAACCCTAATTAAAATAAGGTTATATTAATATCAGACATATATTTTAGAGGAAAAAATATAACCAGAGATAAACCATGCCATTTCATAATGATTAAACTGATTTAGTAAAAGTATATTAATCCTAGGCAGGCATGGTGGCGCATGCCTGTAATCCCAGCACTTTGGGAAACCGTGGTAGGTAGATTGCTTGAAGCCAGGAGTTTGAGATCAACCTGAACAATATAGCAAGACTTTGTCTCTACAAAAAGTAAAACAAAAAATAGGCGGCTGTGGTGGCACATATCTGTAGCCCCAGCTACACAAGAGGTTGAGATGGAAGGATTGTATAGAAGACTTGAACAACACAATCTCAGTAAAAATCCTAGTAGGCATTTTTGTATAAATTAACAAGTTGCTTCTAAAAGTTCTATGGGTATAATAGAACCCAGAATAGTCCAGATAACTTTTAACAACAACAAAACCAAATTTGAAAGCCTTACACTATCAGACTTCAAGACTTATTTATTATAAAGCTAAAGTAATTAAGAAAGTGTGGTTCTGGCATCAACAGATAAACGAATGAGACTAGATTCTAAAGAGATCTACATTTAAATCTACATGGTCAATTGATTTTCAACATAGGTGCAAAGGTAATTCAGTCCAAAACAGTGTTGAGATTGTGGTATATCCATACACAAAAACATGAATGCTGGTTCACATTTTGCACCAAATATAAAAATGAACTTGAAAAGAATCATCAATCTAATTGAGAATAATGGGAACGATGTTTCTCATTGTTGGTGAATGAAGTTACAAATATGGAGAAAGGGAAGGCTAGAATTAGAACCCTTAGGTTTTGAACTGGAATTGAAGATTTCAGTTTGTACTCATGTTTTTAAAATACTGAGACCTATATAAATAGACATAGGGGTGTGTGTGTGTGTGTTTGTGTGTGTGTGTGTGTGTGTGTGTTTTCTAGATCTGTCTGCCAATATGGTCTAGAAACCATAGTTACCCAGTCTCAATGAATAAAGCCAAATCTTTGTTTCCAAATGCCATTCACCTCTAAAAGAAATCAGGACACTCTGTGGAAATGGCTTTTGCCAGGTAGAGGAAGGGAAAGAATAAGATAAGCTGTCAATATCTCGTTGCTCCAAAATGTAAGGCAGTGCTCACAGAATATTGAAGTCACATAAAAAACGTATAGGTGTCAGTATTAAGTAAGGATAATAATTTATTATAACCTATTGATTCAAATAGGAGACTTTAAGTCTAAATAAATAAATATAGGGAAAGTACTTCCTTACAGTAAATGACAGCTAATAAATGAAAAGGCAAGATGCAGTTAGGAAACCATAAGCAGATGCTAAAACAAGTGGGTGAAAATTTGACAAAGAACAGAATATTTACAATGCTTCAAGGATATTTTCCTAAATTTCTTATTAATTACCAGGGGAAAGTGGTAAAACCTTGTAGACACCATCTGAACCAAGTGATCAAAATTTAAATCAATATTTGAACAAATTGACATAATATGCTTTCTGAAATAATACACTGAGAAGAACAGAGTATGACTTGTATGATATTCTTGTCAAAAATGTGTAAGTTGAATATAATAATGGGAGCAGATTGAAATTCATATTGAGAGATAATTTCCACAATAACTCATATATTATTAAAAATGTCACAGTCACAATATATAAAGAAAGAGTGAGGAGCACTTCCAGATTAAAGACACATAACTAATTTCAATATGTGGTCTTCTACTGGGGAGCAGAAAATAGCTATGAATGACATTTTTGTAGTAATTGATAAAATTTTAATATGAGCTGTGGACTAGATAATAATATTATATCAATGTTAAACTTTTACCATGTTAAACTTCCATATAAATATATTGTGGTCATGTAATAAAATGTCTTTGTTCTTAGGAAATGCACATTGAAATATTTAGAGATAAATAATTCTCAAATACTACAGAAAAAAATATACAAATGTGTAGAGCAAATGATAAAACAAATGGTGAAAACTATACAATTGGTGACCTGTGTAAAAAGTACAGAAGATATTTTTGTATTACTCACTCAATCTTTCTCTCACTATGAATTATATTAAGTATAAAGTTTAAAAAAGGAGAACATATAAAACTACCATTGATAATCTCCTAGGTCTTCAAAGCCCTTCAAAATACAAACCTGTAAACTTCCTGTGTTTATATAATAGACTGAAAAAGCAGTATATTTGAGATTTAATCTAATACTAAATTTTTGAGGAGGCTTGGCAGTTTTGGACTTCAGTTTACTCATCTACAAAATGCAGATGCTGCACTAAATGCTTACTATCAAAGATATTTCCATCTCTGTAATTTCATAGCTAAATGAATGAATCTGTTGGGATCACTAAATATAGTCCATGTAAATATTGAGAGTCAAATATAAGTATTTTAGATTAATTGATACAAATTTGATTTCTGACACTGATTAGTGTACTCTTGAGTTTCAGGAATTAAGACTTGTTCCTGGTAACCTTGAACATTTATCATAATACTACAAGAAAGAGACTGACAGTAGCTGGACACTGCTGGTGGGGGGGGCGGGACACATAACATCAATAAGAGTACCTGATCCTAAACCAGGCAAAGTGAGGACCAATGGGAGGTCAAAACTTCACCTGTTTGTTGGCCACTTATGTATTTAATCCTGAATTGTACCCCACATCTTTAAAATAAAATAACAATAAAAAAGAATTCTTCCTGGTAAATGCTATTAAATAAAACCTTTCCATTAAAATTAGTAGTACTATTATTGAACCCAATATTTGCTCTATGTTTAAAGAGATTAACATTTTACTTTGGGGGAGAGTTTTGGCTTTATTGGTGTAGCACAACTCTAGGTAGAAGTGACAAATCCCTTCTGGTAAATGTTTACAACAGAATGCCAATTTCTAATATCTAGAGTTAAGTGAGTGCTTCTTTAGACACAATCTATAAGTGCCTCTTTGGGCATAGACTTTAACTCAACTGAAGGTGTAGTTACTGAAAGTCTATAAGAACTATGCATAAGGCACTGCCAAAAACAAAAAGCAAAAAATAATTTTAATTATCCATAATATTTTATAATCTGAAAAGGAAAAGAAAAACACATAAATCACTCTAATGTAAACCAGGATACGTGCTGCAAAAGAAAAAAACTCTACAGGAGTTCAGAGTACAGAATATAACATTTCTTCATAATCAAGAAAATATTTCGGCAGTAACTCTATGAGATTTCAACTAGCAGAAATACAAGGAAAGGCAATGTAGGAAGAAGAAACCAGTGACAAAATGGACATTACCCAGACAGTTTAGCAAGGTCATAGAACATGTGAGGTATAGTATTAAGAGTTGACACTAGAAATGTAGACTAGTGGAGGGTTTTGTATTTGATTGAATAGTTTATATTTCATTTATTAGGCATACAAAAAAGGCCACTCAAGGTCTTTGAATACGAAATAACCTGATAAGAAGTGTACCTGGCACAGTGTATTGGGTATGAGGGGTATGAGTTGATGTGGGAAACCAATCAGGAGGCTATAATAATAGTTTAACAGTTTATGTAAAAATTAATAAAAGCTTGCCCTTGGACTGGGCAGCTCCAGGAATGATTGGCAAGAAAGATGACAGATTTGAGATATCACAGGACTTGGATGTAAAACAGAAAGATAGAAAACAATTAAATTTTATTCCTAGATTGTATGACTAGATATGCTGGACAGGACATTAGAAATGATCTAGCCCAATTCTTGATCCAATGTCATTCAAATATATTTGCTTCTATGACTCCTTAAAGAGCTCTTCTTAAATTATCTCCTCATACATTTGACCTCTAAATTTTTTCATCATAATCTTACTTACAATGAATGTAATTTCTGGTGTATTATAAATATTAACACTTAAAATGTCAATTGTTCCTTTACATATATTTAATATACTCCAAATAAAAATAAATAACACGTAAATTTGATACCCAAAATTATTCATGTAAAAAGCATAAACACAGGCTCTCTTTTAATTTTGTAAATTTATAGTTGCTGCTTTTTTTTATTGATCTCCCATAGAATTTTATCCTAAGAAAAAATACTTTTATTTTTGCCAGTATTTTATGGGTTAATGCACTAAAGAAGTGAAGCAATCTGAAAAGAACTTCTCACCTCCCATTCCACATCTATCCATCAATAGCACCTGCATGTGTTATTCTGCTCCGATTCCACAGATGACCTATTTGTGCTCCTACCTAAAACCAATGCCCCACTACTGTTCTAGATCCCTAACCATCTATCAAGAGGAGAGCTCTAAAAATTATTCCCCCTTTCTTCTGCATCAGCAATATATTTCTCTTTATGAGATAGCTCCCATCAGATTCAAATATGTTGTTATTTCTCCCATCTTAAAAACAAACCAGACAAACAGTAATTCTCTCTCTACTACTCTGCCCATTGTACACATGTATCTTCCCTTGAATGAATCTAGCTTTCTTAATTCAAAAAAAAAGAAAAACAAAGACCTATTTTTAACTCCATTTTCCATGACAGCTACCATCACCCTTCTTTATTGCCCTTATTAGCAAAATGGTTTTCTAGACTTGCTGTTTTAAAGCCTTCTCTTCTTGTTTTCTTTTAAACCCATTCCAAAAGAATTTTTCACTCCCATCACTTCACTGAGACATTTTCACCAACTGTTTATTAAATTATATATTTCAGTATTGGCAAGTTTCAAGACTTAGCTTACTTGACCTATTGTCAGCAAATGACACAATTGATATTCTCTCTCCCTGGATCCACTTCTTTTATCTTACAAAACACCACATTGTTGGTTTCCCTCCTACCTCATTTGCCACCTCTTGTCAGACCCATTCCCTGGTTCCTCTTCTTCTTCCAATATCTTAATGTGGGAGTGCACTGGGTTGTCTTTTATCTTTGTAACTTTTTTAGTTAAATCTATTACACTAGTGATCTCACATAATCTCATAGCTTTAAATAGCATTCTCATGCTGACTACTCCTAAATTATTATCTCTAAAACATGCTTTCTCCTGAATTTCAGAGACAACTAGCTGAATTCTATATCCAACTAGCTATCTAATTGTTGCCTCTTGGTTATCTAATATATATCACACATTACATGAAATGGCACAGTGTCTCTCATCCTACTAAACTCCAGATTAGCCTTATCTTGCTCTATTTTTCCCACGATATTTACTCCTTAAGGCAATGCCTCCATAATAAGATCAGAGATAAATGAGAGATATGCCTTTCTTTCATAAAGTTCATTAAGAAGCAATTGTGAAAGGAAAGGTGAGAAAGGAGAATTTGCTTTGCCATAAAGGGATTTGCAAACATGAGTATCTGGAAATTGATTCCCTTAAACTATGGCTGGTTATCATTTAGAATATCTTTACTTACATGTGCCCTAATATGAGGACTACCACTCTATTCAGTGCTTCAGTTCTCTTTGTGATATCCTCCATTAAATACACATCCAGGTTTTGCTTAAATACACATCCAGATTTTGCTTGAATGTGCAATTGGAAAACGTCTTCCTGAGGAAATTCATTGTATTTTCAGATGTATCTATTTTAAATTATTCCTTAAACATGTTCTTCAAGTGGAACCAGAATATACTTTCTTGTAGTTTTCATCAATTGATTTTAGAATACTGAACATGTCCAGTTCTTTTTCTCCTTATGGTCCTTCACACATTTGAAGACAGTGTTCATGTTCTTCCCAAGTAGTCACCACACTAGAAGTCTATGTCCTCTTTACCAGCTCAAAAACGAACATTTCAAGTCTGCTTACCATACTGGTCACGTTTCTTGAAATGGCACCAGTTTCTGAATGATCCTCTTAAAATCTGGGACCTAATACTTCTGAACATAATATTCTAGACGTTGTCTGGCCAATCCAATAGTGTATTACTGTCACCTCTCTTGTTCCTTATACTATAATTTATTTATCATAGCTTAGGTTCATATGCACTTTTTATCTTGGCAGTTCTATTATACTATTAACTCAGAATGATCTTAAGGCTAACTAAAATTCTAAGCACTCTCTCTCTGATTCTATAAAATTATTTTTTAGACAAAAGACTAAGACTGAATATCCTTGTCCAATTGTCTTTTGGTCAATTTGTTTCATGGACAGCCTGTCAAAATCCCTTAAAATACCAATTTTATCATTTAACATGTTTCTCTTCATCTTGATTTTATGACATCTACCAACTGCTATGTATACCATCAATGGTTATTCAAGTTATCAATAATTCAGTTAAACAAGGACAGAGAACTCTACAGCACTAGTAAGCGTTCTTGGCTGACAGGTGTATTTTATATTACTGTCATGTTATATCATTTAAAAAGTACTCTCTGGGAAAGGATATTTAAATTGAAACCATTCAACTAAATTACCATCAAGCCCATCGTGCTTTAAGTATTATCCTCAAAAGTCTTGTACATGCTCTAGCCAAATAGTCAGTGAACCTTCATAGTATCCGAGAATTCTAACTTTGATTCTAGTTACCATGGATACTGTATTGAATATGATAAAGTTTCTACCTTCTCGGTACTTAAATTCTAGTAGAAGAAAGACAATAAACAAACAATAAATAAATAAAGTTAAAAAGCAAGATAATGTCTAAAAGTGATTAAATAATATGTAGAAAATAACAGAGTAATTTCTTCATTACTAATGGAATAGAGAGTCACTGGGTAGCTATTTTAGGTCCAATGGTTAGGGAAGTCTTCTTTCAGGTGACTTTAAGCCAGACTTAAGTGAAGTCATTCAAGGAGCCAGCCTTCCAAAGATCAAGAATAGAAAAGAAGTCAAGAGAAAACATTAAAGTGACCAGGAAGAGTAAATATTAGACCAGAGAGTTGTCCCAGCTTTTTGCAATCCTAATTTTCTTTAGGTCATTCAGTCATTCCTACCTCTTTAGAATGATGCACTAGTGCCAGAAGCTAATCATAGACCCATTACCCTGTAGTTGCAACTCTGAAATAAGAAGTAACCCTTCTGGAGATGCAGGTGGAGGGGAGGGTAATATAAATCACAAACCATTGTGGCTACCTCTATTTGATGGCCATAACAATCCTGGATAACTGACTTGAAAGGGTTTACTGTAGATCATAAGGAGAAAGAAAAAAGAGAGTGCAGGATGAATGCAAATTCACAACTACAGGAAGCACAAGTCAAAAAGGTGTGTGTTTTACTCAGAAAACAGCAAAAGCAAAAGTTTTCTTTTGCCACAGATAAGTGGACAATTTTAAGATGTGTTGAAGGAACAGAAAATAATTCAGTTAGCTATAGCACAGGACAAATAAAAATACCAACCTAAGTGATAAACAGAGTAAATATTACTGAATACTTTTATGCTAAATTAATATAGTGGAACTTAATTTTGTACAAAACTGAAAGCTACAGAAAGTTTTCAAGGATGGTAGTGATTGATCTACAAGCTGGATGGTAGTGATTGATCTACAAGCTAGGTGCAGAGATGGAAATCATAAGACTAATTAGAAAGCTTACTGTCATAATTCAGATAAGAACAGATAATTGCTTGAACTCAAGTAATGAATTGATTTTTTGACAATTACTTTTCAAAATGATAAATGTCTACAGTTGGCCAACTACAGTGAAAAAAAAAAAAGAAAGAAAAAGTTTCCAGGCACTTTACTACATTGTTGGTAAAGTGTAATGTGAAGGACTTTTCTGTTGTACCATTTGATGTGTTTGGATTTAACAGACAAGGGAGAAGTGGTCAAAAAGGCTTAAGGACTGATAGATACCAAAGATAAGAAAAGAAAAGCTATAGAAGAGAAGAAGAGATCATGAAGTTTCAAGCCTGGTTGTACAAGATGATCAGACTACTAACGAAAATGAGGAAGCAGGAGGGGACGATGGAAAAACAGCAGAACAGACTCAGAAGACCATGAAGACCAGCCTTGGCTTCACCATTGAGATGTGTGCAAACTTGGGCAAACTCAACTTAGTGTCTATAGTAACATGTAAAATGGTGGTGGCAGAATAAATTACCTCAAATATCCTTTCCCATTTGCAATTGATGCCTGCAAATCACACTACTTAAGCTCTTAATTTTAAAGAAATTTCAGACTAAACTAAGCAGCTGGAAGGCAGGGACTTAGTAACATATTCTAAGCTCTATTCTCTCTAGCATATTAGCTTTACTTTGTAATTGACAAAATAAATTATTACAAATGTGATCTTTATAAGACATTTGAAATTAACAGAGTAATATAAGTACACTTGCTTCCTCTCATATTTCTCTAATATTGCATATATGTGTGTATGTCTATGGAAGTTTGGGATTATACTACAGTTTTGTACCCTGTATTTCCCAGTACTGTATTATATAGTAATTTCCTATACATCCTTAAACATTTTTTAGTAGCTTTATGTAGATGTATACCTGTACATTATTTTTCTAAGATAAATGTCTGGCTTAAAGGGCATAGTTTTGTTTTTGATATATTATTAAATATGTATTTCACAAAATTTGTCCATTACACTTCCATAGCTAATTCAGCAGTGCTTATTTTGCTGTATCCTTGCAAATGTAGACATTTAGCACTTTAAAAAGTAATTCCCATCAAATGAAAAATGTTAACTAATTTTATTTGAATGTGTACAGAAAGTGAAACATATGCTTATTGAACTTATTTATTTCTTTTTGTCCTAAATTCTACTCAATTTATACACATTTTCCTTTTGGCTGTCATTTGTGTCTTTAAGACTGTGTAAAATGTCTTTAACTTTTTATGCAGTATAAACTTTTATCTTTCAAAATGTTAAAAAATTTGTTTGTTATCTGTATTTTGGCTTGTGTATTTTAACATACAAGTTGTAACTTATTATATATTCAACATTTTTCTGTTCAATTTCATCTTTTATTTTTATGCTTAAAAATGTCTTCTTAGGCCATTTACAAGGGGGTGTCCCCCAAACCATAATTTATTTATTAAAAAGTATGTATTTATTCCTACATCTTTAAATTTCAGTCACCTTCAAAGTACTCCACATTTGATGCCACACACCTACTGAAATGCTTTTTCCATTGCTCAAAACAGTTTTGAACTTGTCAATTTTGATGCCTTTTAGTGCTTCTGCTGCTTTTTGTTTTGCCTCTTCCATATCTGCAAAAACGTTTCCCTTCTAGAACTTTTTTATCCAGGCAAACAAACAAACAAATGTTGCTTAAGCCAGGGTGAACAGGGAGAGTGCGGTATGCGGTATGGCGGGGGGAGTGGGGGGTGGATCATGTCATTTTGGGTCAAAAATTGCAGAACACTCAGCACAGTGTGGGCAGGTGTGTTGTCATGGTGGAAAACCCAGTCGCCTGTCTGTCACACAAAAAAAATTCACTGAAGCCAAATGCAGTCTCTCACAAAAACGCTAGCTGGTACACTAATGCTGATGGATTCCTAGAACAATTACCTAACCAGGAAAGTCTGTACTTCAAGGGGAGCCACCCTCCAAAAGATAACTGGTTTTTGTCATGTGTGTGTGTGGGGGGGGGGTGTCCACCCTCATACATATGTTCATCTGCATCTTCTCCTGGTGCGTTAATTTTCTTTAAATACATGTAATACTAATTCATAAATTTGATGCATGGTAATTTTCTTCCTGATGTGAACATAAAGTAAAACTTCTGACTTGTAAAAGTTTCCACTATAAAAACTTATGATTTTTAAATGTTTCCAACTTTCTAACTGGTTCTGACAGTTGTTCAGTTTCTCTAGCTTTCCAGGTGACAATGTATCTGCAAGTTGGCGTAACTTATTTATTTCTGTAATAATTGATTTCTCACTGCCTTTTGCTCTTTCTTTGAGCACTTCCAGGACAACATTAAGAGGGTATATACACAGTGGCAAAGGCACAAATTCTTCTTCTGTTCATCTTTATATCCCTTAGCGCATCTGGAACGTGTCCTGACATAGAACTTAGCATTTATGGAACAGATGAGTGTGACCTATAGTTTTCTGGTGACTCATATATCTTTAAACTTCCCAATTTTGAAAAGTATACGTGACTGTTTCCGTTTCCCAGCTGGAGAAATCGAGGTTCCATCAAGTTAAACAATCCCAGGGCTAGTTGAAGAACATTTCCTCCCGGATTCCCAAAAGATTTCTCTATTGTGCTAATAGTGGCCACTCAAGCACTGAAAAAAGCTTGCCCCGGCATCACCAATGTTTCCGCTTCTTTCCACTTACAAATTCAGAATATTAAGATAGCAAAGTGCCGGGCTCGGTGGCACAGCCTGTACTCCCGCGCTTTGGGAGGCTGAGGTGAGTGGACTGCCTGAGCCCGCGGGTTCGAGACCCGCCTGGGCAACTTGGC
>NW_007247338.1:547948-674435 GCF_000164805.1 Carlito syrichta
AAAAAAAAAAAAAAAAAAAAGGTAGCAAAGATTCCAACAGGCACAGACTAGACATCCCTGCAGTCAGGTTAGGCTGCTTCTCTTCCGTAGTCAACACCAGCTGTGTGGCGAGGCGGGTTCTCCCCCTCTAACCTACACGCGTTCCAGGCTTCTCTGGACGAGGGGGCAGACGGGGGGTCGGAACGCCTCTGGCGACCCCGGCAGCCACGGCAGCCAGCTCGAGCTCCCCCGCGGCGAGGGGACAGCGCCTAGGAGTGCTCCTCTCTGGGCGACGACCCCTGGCTCCGGTGGCCTCCTCTCCGCCCCCTGCAGGCCGGCCGGGGGCACCGCGCAGACGCGGGCCGGGGACCGGAGCGCGCGGGCCCCAGAGCGCGCCGGCCGGAGAGGGTTCGGCCGCGGCCCCACGAGCCCCAGACCGGCCTGCCCGGCAGACGCGAAGCCGATCGGGGCTCCCTCCCGCCATGGCGCGGGTGCTGATCGTGGGCGCCGGGCTCACGGGGAGCTTGTGCGCCGCGCTGCTGAGGAGGGAGACGCGGGGTCCGTTGTACCTCGCGGTGTGGGACAAGGCTGGGGACTCAGGTGGGTTGTCTAACGGCCAGAACCTGGGGAAATGGGTCGCCGGGCCGGCTTCTGGGGTGGCACGGGCCCACGCAGGAGAGAGCGTCTGAGCAGGAAAAAAAAACCGGAGACCCGGTATCCCCGAGCGCCGGGGCGTGGCGCATGCGCGGTGCGCGCCACGTCACGTGATTAGAGACTTCCGCCGCCGCGGGCGGGAGGGGGAGGAGGCCGGAGTGCCGGGAAGTCCTCCTTGGGAGGCCTGAGCGGGCAGGGTGGCAGGGAGCCCTACTTGAGTTGGCAACGGTTTGGATTACCGCTGTCCCTAATAAATGGATTTGTGTCTTGCTCTGTCTCTGCCTTTGCAGGCTTCTTCATATTATGAGCATCCTGAAGCGCTCATAGACTAAGACTTTCAGATCTAGTTTGCAGAATCCTATCGTTCTGATGAAACTTGACTGCATGAATGGAGTATTAGTTGATGCGTTCATTCTACACTTGATTCATCTTTCTTTCTTTTTTTTTACATTTTAAAGATGTGGGGTACGTTTCAGCGTTAGGTGCATAAGTGGGCATCGTCATAGTTGTGTTTTATTTTTGTCAATTCACTGATTCCTTTTACTAAATATATGCACAAGCAGTAGGGCTGCATTATTCAATTATTCATGATTATTTTCTTAATGCAGTGTAAAAAGTGTTTCTTAGTATATTTTTAAAATAATCCATTTAGGATTACCTGGGGTGAATTGTTATTAGTTGCAGTGTCTCCTTGAAATGCACTAATACCTTTTCCTCTGGATTAATTAAAGGGGGAAGAATGACTACAGCCAGCAGTCCTCACAATCCACAGTGCACAGCTGACTTGGGTGCTCAGTATATCACCTGCACGCCTCATTATGCCAAAAAACACCAAAGGTGAGTTAGTTGCAAGGGGTGGAATCAATCTCAGTAGTTCTATGATGTAAATAAGATACAGATCACCAGTTTCTGACAGGGATAAACTTTAAATTATTATATAATCATTGTTGATGGTGTTAGCAGTAAAAAGTTAATCTGAGTAAAGTAGGAAACTATAACACCTACCTCATAGGGTTGCTATGACAGTTACATGGTTATGTGAGATGATACATAGAACATTCTGTGAGCTTAATACATCTCATGTTGGTGTTATGGCAGAGGACAACTAGCTGCGATGGAAGTCAGTTTTTTTAACCCAATTTAATATTGTATACTAAATATTAATGCGTTGTTTATTTTAATAAAGTTTACTTTTTAAATATACTTATGGAGAAATGGGATTTTGGCTAATGTCAGCAAAAGACCTATGGAGTCTAAATGTTTCTGTTCTTTATCTGTATTACAAGTTTTAGCACAAAATGTATATTTAGTTGATCATAGGAAGATTTCTAGTTATATTTAGAATTGTAATCTCTGAAAACTGGAAGAGAATATAGTGTTTTAGAGCCAATCATAGTAAATATTTACATTATATATACACATATTGATTTATTTCAGTTTTTATGATGAACTGTTAGCTCACAGCATTTTGAAGGCTCTGACCTCTCCTATTAAAGGAATGATGATGAAAGAAGGAGACTGTAACTTTGTGGCACCTCAAGGAGTTTCTTCAATTATTAAGCATTACTTGAAAGAATCAGGTGGGACTAAGATTTTCTCTGCCTAAATTTTAAAATTAGTGTTTAAAAATAAGAGTTAAATAATTAATAAATAATTACATATTGACACTATACAGAAAATTACAAAAGTAGATGCTCTACTTACCACTCAGTCTTTCTTCTCCCAAAATAATCACTGATAACAGTTTCCAGTGTGTGCTTCCAGAAAAATGTTTATGTGTCAGTCTATTGAGCTACATGGCTGTCTCTGTCTACAATATAGATATTATATATAAATAATATTTTTATGTTTATTCTTTTAAAAAATATACACAAAGGAGATTTTTGTATATGAGCCATATCTTGTTTGGTTCATATCTTGTGTCTATTTTTATATCAGCAAATTCAATGTGCTTCATTTTCTTTGTGTGTCTAGTACTATATGGTGTAAGCATACTATCCTTATTTATTCACTTTGTAGTAAATATTTAGGTTATAGGGGAGTGGGAGATTGTTTAAGTTTTTGCAAATACATACATTGTTGCATGTCCAAATGTGACATGCTTTGTATAGGCTATCTTTAGCATCAATTACTGACAGAATAATAGCTATGTCAAATTATATGCGCATTTTAAATTTATCTAGGTTGTGCTATATATTCATCTTAAAGAGTATCCCATTAGTAATAATGAGAATGTTTCTTTACCCACATCTGGGTACTATGGACATTTAAAATCTTGCCAACGTAATAGGTTAAAAATGGTATCTCTTTGAGATTTTGATTTGCATTTTCTTAATTATGAGTGAGTCTGTGCATCTTTTGTTAAACAGCTCTTGGCACAGCATGATCACATAATAAATGCCATTTGGGTTTAGAACATTGCTCCAAGATTCAGTTTATGACAGTGTATTAGAGTTCTCTAGGGAAACAGAACTAGTAAGGGTGTGTGTGTGTGTGTGTGTGTGTGTGTGTGTGTGTGTGTGTGTGTGTGTGTGTGTAGTAAGAGAGAGAGATTGATTGATTATAAGGAATTGGCTCATGTAATGAGGGAGGCAGGTAAGTCTCAAGATCTGCAGGGTTCGTAAGCAAGGTAGACTCCAGGAGAGCTGATGGTGTACTTTGGTGTACTTGCATTCCAAAGGCTGGCAGGCTTAAGACCCAGGAAGAGCCGATGTTTGAGTTCTAGTCTGAAGGCAGGAAAAAAGCTGATGACCCAGTTCACAAGCTGTCAGGCAGGGAGAACTCTTCTTTATCTGCAGGATGATCAGGCTTTTTATCCTGTTTAGGCCTTCAGCTGATTGAATGAGGCCCACTGACATTAGGGAAGGCAGTCTACTGAATCTACTGATTTATGTGTTAATCTCACCTAAAACACTCTCACAGAAACACCCAGAATAATGTTTGACCAAATATGTGGATGCTATGTGGCCCAGTCACGTTGATATATAAAATTAATGGTGACACCATTGGACATTTTGTGAGGTGCCACCATCTCCTTCATATAGTACCATAGCTTATCACTTTAAAAAATCTCATTTTCATCATGATAAATCACTTGACTCAAGTTAAATGTATATATTTAATGAAATCCTCAGGTACTTACTAACTGTATTATATATCCATGTGTGCATGTGTAGAGACTTAGAAAACAATACTGCAAAATGAAGGCCCCCTCGGAAGCAGCTTTCTCAGATTTTATCCTGCCCTTTGGTCTCTGGCCTCTCATTTTCCCCTTAGGTTAGCCATAGAAACTAAAATCCCTCTTGTCCAAGTCAGGTCATAGAAATCAGAACTCCAGCCAGGCTCGGTGGCTCAGCCTGTAATCCCGTGCCTTGGGAGGCTGAGGTGAGTGGATTGCCTGAGCCTGCGGGTTCGAGACCCGCCTGGGCAACTTGGCGAGACCTCATCTCTACAATAATTCAAAAAATTAGCCAGGCGTGGTAGCGTGTGCCTGTAGTTCCAGCTACTTGGAAGGCTGAGGTGGAAAGATCTCCGGAACCCAGCAGGTCGAGGCTGCGGTGGCCAGGAGTGGTCACTGCACTCCAGTCTGGGCGACAGAGTGAGACTCCAACTCAAAAAAAAAAAAAGGAGAGAAATCAGAACTCCTTTCCTCCAATCATCTGACCAACCTTTTGATTGTAAGTCATAAGACTTCCATTCCAGAGAGGTCTTGTCCCATACCCATAAGGAAGGAATACTTTACAGGGAGGCCAAGAAGAATATGAGCAGAGAGGCTTTGCTGAATTACCCTGCCAATTCTGTTAACATTCGATCATACCCTTTCTGTCCAATCATGTTTCTTTGCTGCCTATGCTTTGCTGAACCTAAGCATATAAATGAACAATTGCTCCTTTATCTTTGAGTCTTTATTTTGAAGACTACCATGTCATATAAAATTATGATCAAGTAAATTTGTATGCCTTTTCTTCTATTAATCTGCCGTTTGTCAGTTGATTTTCAGTGAACCTTCAGAGGGCAAAGGGGGAGTTTTCGCTTCACCTCTACACATGCATACATACATACATACATAATGAAAAAGTCAGCTGGACATGGTCGTATTTGCCTGTAGTCACAGCTGTTTGGGAAGCTGAGGCAGAAGATTTGCCTGAGACCCGAAGGTTGGTGCTGCAGTGAGCTGTGATCATGCCACTGCACTCCAGACTAGGCAACAGAGTGAGACCCTGGCTCAAAAAAAAATAAAAAGAAAAAAATACATCACTAAAGCATGCAGGTATTTTAAATCAGTGCTGAAATGAGCAGAAAAGACAGTGTCGCTTGAAGGTCATCATAGATGGAAAGGATCACATTGACCTAGAGAGGATACAGAAAGGATGCTTCATGGACGAGGTTGGGCTTCACCTGAATTTTTAGTGACTATGAACATGAAGTGTCCCAGGTACTGATAAACAGGATCTTTCAGTATGCTTTTTATTTTCTCATTCTATCTTTAGTTATTTCTTTTGTGTACATGATACTGAATAGAAATAGATTCATTAAGCAAAAGTTTTACGGAAACTGCAATGTGAGGGAAGTAAGTACTAGTGTATTTAGGAGGCTTAGTGACCCAATTTTCCTTTCTTATCTTTGAGGTTATGATTCATAATTCATTCTTTTCTACAAATATTTCTTAAATACCTAGTATGTGCCAAGTTCTGTGCTATATATGTTATATGTGATACATAGAAGCTAAAAAGGCATAATTTATAGCTCATGAGGCTTACAGAGTAAAAGGAAAGACAATATTAAACAAATAATTAGGCAAATAATTATTAAAATAGCCTGTGTTCAGTGCCAAGAGGAAAATGTGATGGGAGAGTACTCTAGATTATGTTTCTCTAAATTCTGATTCTTCTTAATGAAGGTAATTGATCTATTGATGAGAACTTTCATTTATCTTATGGAGACCTTTTTAAGTTCTTTAACAGGGGCTATTAATCCCTTTATTAGGAAATATTGCTCTTCTTGCTATTATTAGAGATAATTAATTGCTAATACTTTTACTGAAATGTATACTTACTCTGCAAAGATGATGAGCATTAGTCAGATGGATGTAGTTTTAAAACATGGCATGACATTTTTCAACATTTCCTTATCTGTCCAATAAATTGGTATTGTGTATCTGTCTACTGGTTGGTATATAGTAGCTGCTTAATTAAAGATAGCTATGGTTATTGCTATAGTTTTATAATTCATTGTGGTAGTATTTTTTTCTCCATAGCAGGCATTGATAGGGAAGTTCAAGGATGCCAGAGGGGGACAAATTCCCACTAGATTAGAAAGAAAGTAAGGAAAGAGAACCTGGGGATAGTAGAAGACAAGCTCATTGAAGAGATCAAGTTTGTAACTATTCACATCCCCTGCATTCATAGAAAATCCTAATAATGTGAACATGATTTGGGGTTTTGGAGCAGGTGCAGAAGTCTACTTCAGACAGTGTGTGACCCAGATCAACCTGAGAAACGACAAGTGGGAAGTCTCCAGAGAAACAGGCTCCCCCGAGCAGTTTGATCTTGTTGTCCTCACGATGCCAGTTCCTCAGATTCTGCAGCTTCAAGGTGACATCACCAACTGTGAGTCATCTGCCTTTGCTGTTTACCTGCCTCAGGGACTTCTTTGATGGAGGATGAATTTGGTAGAACTCTCTTTGCAAAGTATAGATGATAGATTCTATTGATTTGCATGTTTTAGAAAACCGAAACTTATGGTCCAGTTCATGATATTAATCTAGGTCAAAGTAAAATCTATATAATTATTTAACTAGTTAAAAGTTGAACATTTGTCTTATTATTGTTGCCTTCAAGAAGTCAGTGTCGTTGATGGATATGCAGTGATTTGGCCTAAAAGAAGAGCAACCTCTTTGTGGCCATTTTGGAAAAAGGAAGGTTTTTATGATACAAATACTTGCTTGGGTTGCCTTGTTTTCTGTGTTTTTACTCTCTGGGCTTCCCTCTAGGTATTTACTTCTGTTGAGATAATTGCCCTGCCCCATTGTGAAAGAGAGGTATTAGAGACAGGATGGGTGGTAGGGGATGAGCAAATTATGGTGAAGGAGCTAACTTTTTGCCAAAAGAGACAAAATTATAATAAAGAAACTAAAATTCAAAGACAATTTCTCTGAAATAATAAAGCAAAAAGCATTTGCTAAAAGTATTGCTAAAGACAGCAAAGGTATCTTTTAAGAAAGAGTGTATGAACGATTAATAAATTGAATATCATATCTTATGTAGTAAGTCAAGTGTCACTGTTTTATCATGTGGAATAGATGTTCATCTGGAGAGAAACTATTAAACCATTGTAGAAAAATTCTTTAGGAAAGCTAAAATTTTGATTGATCAACCTGAGCAATTTTGATTTATCTAGCTTAGAAATCAAGTTTTGTTTTATCAACCTGAGAAATGACAAGTGGGGAGTCTTCAAAGATACAGTCTCCCCTTAGCAGTTTGGTTTTCTTGTCTTCATAATGTCAATTCTTCATGTTTCCTAGGGAGCATTGATTTTGATACACAATTTTCCGGGCTCACGCCTGTATTCCAGCACTTTGGGAGGCTGAGGCAAGAGGATTGCTTGAGCCCAGGAGTTCAAGACCAGCCTACGCTACATAGTGGGGCCTCATCTTGATTTTAAAAATAATAAATAAATAAATAAAATTTTCACTGAAATGGCTCCTAGTAAGGGGCTGGACAAAGACTCAGTTTCTCCCAAAGAAAGCTGGAATATGGGAAAGGAGGATAAGGAAACTGGGATGGAGTGAATTTGTCACCAAGTATGATTTCTTTATATCATCTAAGTCTGATTTTGCTGTCTATCTCTTCAAAAGATTAGCCTCAATTCCATTCAAACACAGAAAGAACCTGATATGAGTCTTCTAGTCTTTTTGTACTTAGGGAATTAACTCTTTTAATGTGTTCATTTGAAGTTGGTGAGATTATTTTTACATATGGTGAAAATAGTTAATGAGTCACCATCAAATTTGACTTTGCAATCAAATTTTATAGTGACATAAGTAGGCTCTGTGAATTCTTGAGTTTTATTCCTATTCACTTACTGGAGAACATTATTGAGTATGGAAGATTATTATTAAGTCCATGTAATATACTGATTAGAATTTGCAAATTAAGACGGTGTTTTTAAAAGCTGCTCTCTAATTGCACACTATATATTTATTTGCTTTATGTGTTTTATATGCATATATGGTTTGTATTTTTTAGAAATATTTTGAAATAGGATTTTTTATTGACAATGTTTTATTTTGTGAATATCTAAGTAATAGAAAATGATATTTAAATAGTGACTTTTACTAGGTTTTATAGAAATTGTAATTCACCTACTATCATTGCATTTCTTTCTATCTTTCCTTGTTTTTTTGTGGCAATTTTTGCCTTATGATTTTATTTGATTGATAATAGAGCTTCATTACAATTATTTCCTTTGACTTACAAAATTGTCTTTTCGGTATCATTTTAATTTTATTCTGCTTTCAAATTCACCTTGACTGATGAATGAGATGCTCTTTCTTTTATTTCATTTGTCTGGCATATCCTTTTACTTTAAGCCTTTCAAGAATACTTTTTTTCAAATGTACCTCTTTTTTATTTGTTTACCTTTGAGTCCAGTAACTTAATAAACATATATCTTATTGTTACTAACTTTGAGTCCATTTTTCATGGGGCATATTGTCCATTTTCACCTTGAAGTTTCAACTTTTATTTTTTAGGTAAATTTTCTTCTAATTCTTATTTGAAAGTTTATTTCTGTTCCATTTATTATTATCTCAGAGTATCTACAAAAACATAAATTATCTCCCTCTCATAGCTGCTATTTTCTCTCAACTCACTTCCAACTTTGATCTTTGTTTTATTACTTTTAACTTTTCTTCTAGCCTTCTCTCCATGTCACCCATGTAATTTTCACAAGAGCTCCTCTTGGCCCCTTCCTTGAAGTCTTGTTCCGAAGAGGTCAAGTGTTCTTTTACTGTTGTTAAATTAATGCCTGAGTGTTTGTTGAACTAATTTGCTTCCTGGCAACATTTTTCTGACCTGTATTTTTCATCAGCTCATTTGTTAGGTTCTGTTGTGTTACCTTCCTCCTTTTCTCTACATAGGTCCCTCACTAACCATAATTCATCTTCAAATGGGAGCAATATTGTCAATTTTATAAAGAATAGTATTGTGGGACAAGACCAGACTTTTCAATTAAGGTATTTGTTCTCAGAATATTAATGCTTTCTCTGTAAATTTTTATCTGTGAAAAATAGAATGCTAGTAGTCATTAATATAATAATATATTTGTTAACATGGAAAGATTTAAAAACCTTTTAACTTGAAAAAAGATAAAAATATGTGTTTATATTTCTTTGTCATCTATCAAAAATAGTTGGACAAACATATTAATATTGGCCAGATATGATTTTCATTTTCTTCTTTACAAATTTTATTTGTTTTTTTCACTCTGTCGCCCAAACTGGAGTGCAGTGGCAGGATCACAGCTTCAACCTCCTGGGCTCAGGTGATTCTTCCATTTCAGCCTCCTCAGTAGGTGGGACTACTGGCATGTGTCACTACACTTGGCTTACTTTCTTGATTTTTAAAAAATTTTTTGTTGAGATGGGGTCTCATGGTGTTGACCTGGAACTCCTGGGCTCAAACGATTCTCTTGCCTCAGCCTCTTAAAGTGCTGAGATTATAGGCATAAGCCACTGCATCTGGCCATTCTTTACAATTTTTGAAGCATAACATTAAAAATAAGAATACTCTTATTATTAGAGTTGATCATACTCAGTGATCTATCAAAGAAACAAAGAACAGAGTGCCATATGTTCTCACTCATAAGTGGACCTTGAACAATTATCATAATACTATAAGAAAGGGATTGGCAGTAGTGGGAGACTGTCAGGGGAGGGGAGGTGGGACTGGCATTTGAGGGAAACTGCTAGGGGAGAGAGGGGAATACCTCATCAACAAGGGTACCTGCATAATCAACGTTTGTATACCGAACCCTGAATTGTACCCCACATCTTTATAATAATAAATGGAAAAAAATTAAAATAAAAAATAAAAACTGATCAGGTTGATACTATTTTTTAAAAGTCCATTATGCTGAAAAGGAAATAAATCTTTTTTAGTGAAGGAGTATTATGGGATATGTAGGAACTTATGATTTTTAAAAGTTTAAGAATAATTAACTTGGCATATTTGAGTGAGGGTGAGGGTCTTTGGGATGTTTTATTGACCTGCTTAAGAATTGGACCCCATGCAAAACAGTGTATTACTTCACTGTTACAAAATAACTCTCTCTGACAGTAAAGGGTTAAAACCACAATGTCTTTGCAAGACCTTTAACATCTGTGGCTCTAAATCAAAGGGATTAGAACTTGTACTTTCTCTTTACTTTATAAATCTCAATAATGACTTCAGTATGAGACATTAATGTCTACCCTTCTCTCTGTTTTCTGGTGAACCTTAAATATGCTTTCATTTGATTATTAGACATCTTAAGCATCTGCAAAAGAGACATCCACTTACAAAGTCAGATATTGCCATCTAGTGGATCAAATATATATTGCTGTTCCTCGTAGAATCTTTAAACTAGAGAAGACTATCACGATGATCAAAATGTAGAATAACACTGTAACTATGATATAATTCACAAAACTACATATCATAAGGAAATAAATTTAGGCTCATTAGAATGAACTAACTTATCCAAAGGTGCATGATTAACAAATGACAGAATAGGGGATTTGCTGCAGGTCTCACATTGGTACAGACTATGAACAGTGTTGTGTCTTTGAGTTTCTTCTCATTCTCTCTCTTTGTAAATAATATGTAGCCTTTAGGATCAACATAAACACCATGTCTTACATGAAATAGTTCTCTTTTGATTATAATGTGGTCTGGAATTTCCGTTATCCAACTCTCTCTTCCTCTAATTTGCTTTTTTATGGAAGAAACAGAACTACTTTTTGTTCTTTTGGCAATTATTTATCGAACATTGTTTATTAAACATTCTCCCAGCTGGGAGAATACAGAGGCCTCGTGTATCATGATGTGAGCCTCTTATGGCTTACCTTCTGGTTCTATAATTGTGCTACTCTCTTTATATTAATATTAACAAAATGGTATCAATTCTCAAACCAATCATAGGCATTATTGTCATCTACATTCTTGGTGCTGAAGCTGAGTTGTGAATCTCAATAGTGTGACTCCAGACCTTGTACACTTAACTGTTATTATACATGATTCTTCCACATGTACTTTGTCTTAAACAATCTTATCATTGACTGTTTCATATAGGTATGCGCTCCAGGCTCCACAGGCATCCTGCAGCAGAATCCGACCTGGGCAGTGCCTGTGAGAAAGAGCTTGCTGTCTACCATGCACAGGAATTCCCCAATCCCCTGTCCCTTAAAACATTAGGTGCAGGAATTCCCAATATCCCCTCCTAGTGCTCACATCCCCTAACTCGTGCTTCTAGTTAAAGCATTCATCTCCAGTCCCACTCTCCCATTTTCAAGAATCTACCAGCCTAATCCACCTTGAGATCTTGCAAGAGAAAAATACTTTACTTTCTCCTGTGTGTGTGTGTGTGTGTGTGTGTGTGTGTGTGTGTGTGTGTGTGTGTGTTTGTAGTCATCACAGCCTATAGAAACACTAGCTGAGCTGAGCATCTCTATCTTAGATTGGAGAGTAGGGAAAGGAGAGTTGGGTTTTCACAAATAACTCATCCTGTAAGTTTGTTAATTTCTGGTTGCTACATGATATCAAATATGTGATAAAAGTGCAGACGATCTCAATAAGGAAACTGTAATAACCAAAGGATCATATCCATATGTGAATATTGCCTAAAAGAAATGAAAACCTCTCTAGAAATATAGAACTTCTTAGATCTACAATGGCAATAGATGCAGATGCAGATGTGGAATAGATACACATGGTATGTTCAATGATAATTTAGGAGAACATGGAATTATTTATATAATTCGATAATACTCCACCAAAGAAGCAACCATTGTTAAGTCTTAAAGTAGATAGTTTTAGACTAGGGTAATGCTACTTTATTTTAATGTACAGAAGTTTTCAATGTATAAGATATTTATTGAATGATTTTGCTTACATTTAACAATTATAGCACTTGTTCATAGTTTTTTAAAGTTATGGTAAATTTACAGATGGCAAGTTTTAAAATGAACTTTTAAAATAAAGATCCCAGGGGTACATTTTTATCTTTCTAAGGATTCCCTAGTTGTTAACTGCCTTTAAGATCACATAAATGCTATAAAATTGTGCAAAAATAAAAATGAAGCTTATCACGCCCTCCCTCATTCTGTTCTCCCTCTTTCCTGCCTCTAGCTACATACACTGTCTTCACCCATCCAGTCATCAATCTGAACCTTAATGCTATACTTAATGTAAAATTATTCAACGTCTCTTAAAAAATACTTTCTGGGCAATTGCCTTACTAGACTCTGGTATGGCCATGCACTCTTGGAGTTATGCCCGTCACTTTGTTTTCTGGCTTTGACACCTTTCCCTACCTTGGGGAGGTGAATCTCCTCTTTCCATCTCTCTCTCTAATTTTCTTTCTAAATAAACTATATTTTCTAATCTAAAAATAAATACATTCTGTATTTTACATTTTATTTTATAGCTAATATACTTTATTGCTAAAAATTTGAGAATAAAAATAAAATATAACTCACTCATAATTTTATCCCCCATAAATACTAACCTGGTTAATACATATGTCTAGATATTTTATTTTTATAAATATTTTTTACTACCTTATAACGGATTATAAATATCTTTCCAATGCCAATGAATGTTCCCATGCCTCATGATTTTTGCTACATGGTGTTCTATTATTTGAATTTATCTTGATATACTAAACAAGTTTGATGGACATTTAGGAGGTTTCCAGTTTCAAAAGGGTTGCTTTGATAGTGTAATCTGAAATAAAGATTATTTTTACTAATCTCCTTTATGAAAAGTTATTTTTATATAGATGATTGATGATTTCTGTTCTCATTTTGCTTGTCTAATCTGTTTTATTTATTTGAGTGTACTTTAGAATCAGGTTTCATTAAAAACTCCTGTTGAAATGCTGATTTGAATTACACTGAATTTAGGTGTTAATCAAGGGAGAGTTGGTGTCTTTACAATAGTTCATCTTCCCATCCAAGAAAATGAAACATTTCTCTTCTTGTGAGGTATTTTTATGTTCTAGGTAAAATTTTATAGCCTTTATCACAAGATCTTACACATTTCTTGTTAGACATATTAAGAAATATTTTACGATATTTGCGGGGATTGTGACTCTCCACAAAAAGATTACTCTTGTTGTTTATGCTTTCTTGGTTTTAGATGTTTTCAGAGAACACCTGACTGAGTTTTAAAATCTAACATGAAAAGAATCAGTTTCTTTTGATAGTCGAGTTCAATCTTTTTATATTTACTGGGGTAACTGTGATGTTGCTATCATTCTATTTATTGGTGTCTGTTGTTTATTTTGTTTTCTTCTTTTTTTTCATTTTCTTATTTTTGCCAGCTTTATCGTGTATCTCATTATTCCTTCCCTTACACTGTTTGTTTATAGTATCTACAATGAATTTCCAATCTACTCATGATTATCTTCTTATTTCTTACAAACCTATTTATAAACCTATTTACCTTCCTCCTGATCCTTCCTCCCTCAGCCAACAAATATTTATTGAATGCCTACTGTATTCGATGTTGCTCATAGATTAAAAACTTTAGTCCTCCCCCTTCTCTTCCATCCCCAAATAATTTTTATTACGTTTCAAAACTGATATGTTAACTTATAACAAACGAAGCAATTCAAAGATGATCTAACAATCCATTCCCAGGCCCTGCCTTCTTCCCATTCCCCAGATCTCACTGATGTTAATAGTTTAGTGAGTGCCTTTCCATACTTGCTCCAAGCATAGAAAACTTTAGATGACTGTGGGTGCCTCCAAAATTATTGTCTTGAATTTGATTTTTTACTTAACATTCTTTCAGTTGAATACACTTCATTTATTTTTATTTAACAGCTGCATAATTTATTTTTCAATTTGGAAGTGGTGGAATTTAGTCTTTCATCATTTATTGTTTTTAATAGACATTCACGTGGTTTCCAGTTTTTTTTTTTTCCCCTGCTGAAAATTATGTCAATAAACATCCTTTCTTTGTTATTGTTGAGATGTGGGGTACCAGTGAGGGTTAACTTCATAAGTGGACTCTGTGCAGGTGAAGTTTGGGTTTCTAACTGGCCCTCACGCCCCCTGGTAGTAAACCAGATTCCATTTGTGTTTGTCTTGTTTATATATCCTTATGTACTGGTGATTTTTATTCTGTATTGGGTGATACGATCCCCAAAGTGAAATTTCTGGGTCAAAAGATCTGTATGTTTTTGGAACCAGCCATGCTGTCCCTCGAAACTGGACTGGATTTTTTTTAAAAAGTGTGTTACATATACACAATAGAATACTATGCAGTCATTAAGAAGGATAAACATATGGACTTTGCAGCAACTTGGATGGATTTAAAGTCGATCATACTCAGTGATCCATCACAGAAACAAAGAACAGAGTACCATATGCTCCCACTCATAAGGAGACCTTGAACAATTATAATCCTGTAAGAAAGGGATTGGCAGTAGTGGGAAACTGTCCGGGGAAGGAGGTGGGATTGGAAGTTGAGGGAAACTGCTAGGGGAGGAACGGGCACACCTCATCAACAAGGGTACCCACATAATCAACGTTTGTATACCTAACCCTGAATTGTACCCCATATCTTTATAATTTTAAAAAATCTGTATGTTCTAAAAAGTATTACTCTACAAAAAGTTTGTGGTGATTCTCATTCTTAATGTCTAAGAGTGCCTGTTTTTCTATATACTCATTTGCACTAGTGATATATATCACTAATGAGCCACCATATCCAGCCAACATGAGATATTTTAATTTTTATAAATGTTTTAAAATTTCTGCCAAAGTGATAAGTACATAGTTCTTGCTTTGATTTATATTTCCCTTGACTGAAAGTGATTATCCCAGTGGTTATTTTTCCAGTGTGCTATTTGTTTTTTAGGAGCATTTCACACATGAGAGGTATTAATATTTGTCATACAGTATTACAAATATTTCCCAGACTATCATTTAGCTTTTGTTTATGTCATTTGCCATGATAATTTGTTAAGATTTTTATTTAGTTAAGTGTGTATTTTTCTTTTATAGATGCTAGATTTCCTGGCTTGCTAAGGACTAGTTTCCTGACTCTAAAGTCATATAAATATTCTAAATTACATTCAGAATAATTTTAATTTTTATACTTTACATTATAATTTTAATTTTTATACTTTACATTAAAATCTTTATCTGGAATATATGTTTATATAAGTTATGAGATAGGTGTTTAGCTTTGTTATTTTCCTCACAGAGTATTACTTATTATATCAGCACCACCTATTTAATAAAAAATTATTTTTCCTACCTAGAATGGAATTTCTAATTTTCCATATGTTAAATTCCATATATGCTTTATTCTGCTTCTGGATATCTATTCAGTTCCATTTATTTATTCCTGTGCCAGAACCATCATTGTTTTCTTTATAGTCACTTTATGGTTGTAACTTATTTTTAAGGAGTCTAAACTATGTGAATTGTAAATATATGGCAGCTTTTATTAAAAAATATTTATTTATTACATAGTTGTGGGGCATATGTGAGGATTTGCTTCATAAGTAAATTGTGTGAGGGTGAGGTTTGGGTTTCTAGTGAGCCCTCTCTTCCCTGGTAATGGACATGAAACAGCTTTATTTTTCCCAAGACAGCTCTCAAACTTCTCTGTGTTGAATTCCATGTGTTTCTGAAGAGGGTGCCTTAGTGACATCTTGGTCCTTTCCTACAACTTGCTAGTCAAGCTGGCTGTTAGGACAGTCTCACTTTGATTTTGCAGACTCACTTGTGTTTATGTTTAAATGTCAATCTCAATTTAGAGCTCATTCTCTCCACCCTGGCTAGACTTGTGTATGGAGCCAAGGGGATTGTGACAGAGGGGATTATGGGGTCTGTTTTTATATATATACCCCTTCAGTCTTTCTTGAAACTTCTATAGACTCTGTGCTCACAGAGCCATTGATTGCTTCTAAGACTGGCCGTTTGCTGGTGACATGGAGGTGGGATTGGCTTCATTGTAGTTCATTCCCATTGTCTGTTGCGTGGTAGTAGTCTATATGTAAACAGTGTGTGTTGTGTTTTCTTGGCCGGTGGGCAATGTGTAGCATTCAGAGGGAAAAGAAAATAATGCTTTAGAGAGAAGAGAAAGTCTTCACAAAAAAGCTGGAAATAGAAATGTCTATTTTACATTTTGGGGGCTCATTATGAACTGACAGTGGAAGGAGATCTTTGTGGTAGGGAATTTTTCTAGATAAAACTAGGGATACAGATTTTGGGCAAGTTGTAGTGAGCCTTGAATGTGAACATGTGATGGACAAATGACAGGGGTCTTAGTTCATCAGAAATACTGAATCTAGGGATGAGGGGCAAGATGGCAATGGGACAAGACTGTGAAAGTCTCCACAAAAGGTAGCTGCTGCAGCTGGTTCCCACCGCCACCACCATCGCCACCACCTCTGCAAAAGGTGGCTTCTGCAGCCAGTCCCATGCATTGCACCACCACCATGGCCCAGCCTGTGGAATTCCCAGCTCCCTCTCCTGCCCCAAGTCACCCCACAGTGGTAGGATCAGCTGGAGCCCAGAGTCAGATCAGTGGAGAGAGAGGATTGGAGTGGACCAGGGAGGAGACCCATGCCCAGTAAAGAGGTGCCCACTACAGCCATTTTCTCTGTCCCAGGACCAGGCAGAGACCTGCATCATGCTGTGCACAGCTCCACACAGCTCTGCACAGCCTCCAACTTGGGACACCTAAGGTAATCACATCAAACAGGGAAAGACAGAAGCCCCTCCCCCATGCTGGATTGGACACAGGTTGGATCTGAGTGGCAGACCGACAGGCAGCAAGCCGACTGAGTCCAGATCTGATCCTTCCACAGCAGGCCTGGGACATCTGCCTCTAGCTATGAGCAACCCTACCAGCCTGCGATGAGAGCTGAAAGGACGTTGGGCTCTTAGGAATGATCTCAGAGCAAGCTTGATTTGTTGTTTTTACTTTTTAAAAATTTTTATTATTTGACTGTTTGTTTTGCTCATTCTTCTTGGTTTTTGTTTTCCTTTTTTTTTTCTTTTTCTCTCTTCCCTCTGTTTTTGATAACATTTTCATACTTGCCTTATTTCTGTTAGTTTACTGATTTCTCTTTTTTTGTAGACCTCCTGTTTGTGTAGGGGAATTGTATATCAATAGGAAGGTTGGTTGGTTTGTGTATTTGTATGATTGTCTGTATGTTTTAGGCTTTTTGTTTTTTTAACTCTTCTCTGTCTTTGTGTCTCTTTTCATTTGATAATCAGTACTTTTGTCTGTTATGCCTCTTACTCTTCTCTCTCTCTATCATCCTCTTTCCCCCACTCCTTCCCTGTTCCATTCCTTTCCTTTTTCTTACCTCATTTTACTTTCAGGGAGCAAACTTACACCCCCACTGCATGGAGAGATTGTAAGGCAGTGGGAAAGGGGTTCCAGGGTACCTATACACCTGTCGGTAGATACTGGGATCTGCAGATAGATTTTGAATCACAGCTCCCCCCTCAATTAAATCTCAAAAACTGCAAATATGTATAGCCCCCAACCCATTGTCCAGCCTCAGAATTGAACAAAGCTAGAGGATTCACATAAGGAAGAATAGGAAATTGAGCAAACAGAAGTAAAAGCAACCCCACCATCCCCGAACAACAGAATCAAAGAAGAGGGGGAAAAAGTGGGGAGGAAAAGCTACACAAATGAAAAAAAATCAAAAGAAGAATATGGGCTTCAGACCCCTGGGATGTCAGACAGTGAGAAAACAGACTTCAAAACACAAACAGTGAAGAGCCCCCAGAATAATGGGTCACATACTACAAACTGAGATATCAAGACATTAATAGAATGAATAAAAAGAATTGAGGAGAGACAAGAGAAAAATAGAAGAGAGTTGATAACTGAGATAACAGCAGTAAAGAATACTGTGATTGAAATAAATAACAAAGCCAGGCTCGGTGGCTCAGCCTGTAATCTCACGCCTTTGGGAGGCTGAGGTGAGTGGATTGCCTGAGCCCGTGGGTTCAAGACCCACCTGGGCAACTTGGTGAGACCTTATCTCTAAAATAAATAAAAAATTAGCCAGACGTGGTAGCACGCACCTGTAATTCCAGCTACTTGGAAGGCTGAGGTGGAAGGATCGCCGGAGCCCAGCAGGTCGAGGCTGTGGTGGCCGGGAGTGGCCACTGCACTCCAGTCTGGGCGACAGAGTGAGACTCCAACTCAAAAAATAAATAAATAAATAAATAACAAACTAATAAGCATGGAAAGCAGAATCAACCAAGCAGAAGAAAGAATCTCAGAGCTTAAGGATGAAAATATAGAACAAACTCAAACTGTTAAAAACATAGAAAAGAAGCTTAAAAAGACAGAACAAAACCTTCAGGAGATGAGCGATTATTTCAAGAGGCCGAACCTAAGAGTAATTAGACTTCCTGAGGCAGAAAGAGAAAGAGACCACCCTGGAACAAACATTCCATGAAATCGATCAAGAAAACTTCCCTCATCTCATCAGTAATGCAAAAATTCAAACACAAGAGATCCAGAGAACCCCTGCAAGACAACAAATGAGAAGACTAACTCCCAGAAACCTAATAATTTGCCTAAACAAAGTAGGTATAAAAGAAAAAATCCTAAAGGCAGCAAGAGGAAAAGGTCAGACTACCTGCTGGGGAAGACCAATTAGAATCAGCACATTTATCTACACTTCAGACTAGGAGAGCGTGGAACCCAGTCTTCAAAGTTATCAAAGATAGACAATTTTAACCAAGAATAACCTACCCAGGTAAGCTAAGCTTCATCAGCAAGGGAGAAGTAAAATCTTTCCCAGACATTCAGTCCCTAAGATCTTATGCTACTTCTAGACCACCTCTACAAGAAACACTTAAGAAAGAATTAAACACAGAAACAAAGATAAAAAGAGCAACATTCTTGATAAGCGTGCAGGAAAAAGATTGAAAACACACATGAATCAACCCCAAAGTCAAAAGAAAGACAACAAACAGAACAACAACAACTCTATAAGAACATTATGACAGGGATAAACTCTTACATTTCAGTAACTAGCCTGAATGTGAATGGACTAAATGCACCACTGAAAAGACATAGAATGGCAAAATGAATCAAATATCATGAGGCAACAATATATTGTCTCCAAGAGACTCATTTCACCAGAAAGGACACTCACAGACTCAAAGTAAGAGGATGGGAAGCAAAATTTCAGGTGAACAGAACATAAAGGAAAGCTGGAGTTGCAATCTAATATCAGACAAAATATCCTTTGAGCTATCAAAAATTTAAAAGGATACAGGAGGTCACTACATCATGATAACAGGTTCAATCCATCAACAAGAATTATCCATCCTAATCATATGCACCCAACATAAGAGCACCAACTTTCATAAAGCAGCTTCTAGGCAAACTTAAAAAAGATATTGACTCTAAAACTATCATAGCTGGGGACTTTAATACCCCACTCACAACCCTAGACAGATCATCAGGACAAAAAACCAACAAGGAGATCTGGAACCTCAATGTGACTCTTGACCAAATGGACTTAATTGATACCTATAGAACACCACCCAATGACCATGGAATATACATTCTACTCATCACTGCATGGAACGTACTCTAAGATAGACCACATCCCTGGCCATAAATCAAGCATAAACAAATTTCATGAAATTTTGCCATGTACCTTCTCAGAACACAGTAGAATAAAAAGAAATATCAATTCCAACAAAGTTCCCCCAAGACCCACAAAAACATGGGCATTAAATGGCATGATGCTGAGCAACTCCTAGGTCAACATGGAAATCAAAACAGAGATTAAGGAAGTTACCTGGAAACAATGAAAATGAAGAAACATCTTACCAAAATCTCTGGGATGCCATGAAAACAGTACTAAGAGGGGAATCCATATCTCTACAAATGCACATGAAGAAAATGGAAAGATCGCAAGTTAACGGCTTAACAAGTCACCTAAGGAAGCTGAAAAAGCAAGACCATCAAAACCCTAACTTCAGTAGACGAATCCAGATCACCAAAACAAAAGCCCAAATCCAATACATAGAAGACAAAAAGATAATACAAAAATCAACGAAACTAAAAGCTGGTTCTTTGAAAGAATAAACAAGATTGATGGTCCCCTAGCTAGACTGACCAAGAAAAAGAGAGAAAAAGCCCAAATAAATGCAATCAGAAACACAAAAGATGAAGTCGCATCTGACCCTGAAGAAATATGAAAGAGTATCAGAGACTACTATGTACACTTGTATGGAAACAAACTTGAAAACCTAAAGGAAATGGAGGACTTTCTGACATCACACAACCTCCCTAGGTTGAAACAAGAAATTGAGACCCTAAATAGATCATTTAGGGAAATTGACTATGTCATAAGTAAACTCCCTACAAAAAAAAAAAAAAAAAAAAAAAAACCTGAACCAGATGGTTTTGCAGCAGAATTCTACAAAACATACAAGGAGGAATTGATACCAATCCTACTGAAAGTATTCCAGGCGATTGAGAAAGATGAAACTCTCCCCAAATCATTTTATGACGCTAACATCACATTGATACCCAAGCCAGGTAAAGACCCAACAAAGAAAGAGAACTACAGGCCAATATCCCTCATGAACATAGATGCTAAAATTCTCAACAAGATCCTAGCAAACTGGATTCGACAACACATCTCAAAAATCATCCACCATGACCAAATAGGCTTCATCCCCAGGTTGCAAGGATGGTTCAACATTTGTAAGACCATAAATGTAATTAACTATATCAACAGATGTAAAAGAAAAAAAACCACATGATTATATCATTAGATGCAGAAAAAACTTTTGATAAAATCCAACACCACTTTTTGATAAAAACCCTCGAACATCTAGGCATAGATGGAACATCCTCAAAATAGTAAGAGCCACAGCCAGCATATTGCTAAAGACAGAAATTGGAATCATTTCCCCTGAAAACTGGAACAAGACAAGGATGCCCACTGTCACCCCTCCTGTTCAATAGTTTTGGAAGTCCTAGCTAGAGCAATCAGAGAAGAGAAGGCGATCAGGGATATCCAAATAGGAAAAGAGGAAGTCACGTTATGTCTCTTTGTGGACGACATGATTCTGTACCTTGAAAACCTAGGAGAATCTGTCAAAAACTTCCTTGCACTGATAAAGGACTTTGGCAAAGTCTCAGGGTATTAAATAAATGTGCAAAAGACAATTGCATTTCTATACACCAATAATAAACAAACAGAAACTCAAATAAAAAGCACAATTCCATTCACAATAGCCACCAAAAAATAAAGTATCTTGGCATCTTCCTAACCAGAGATGTGAAAGACCTTTACAATGAAAACTACAAAACACTGCTCAAAGAAATCAAAGATGATACAAACAAGTGGAAAAATATTCCATGTTCATGGATTGGAAGAATCAACATTGTTAAGATGTCCGTTCTACCTAAGGCAATCTACATATTTAGCGCAATACTCATCAAATTACCAGCAATGTACTTCTCAGACCTAGAAACAACAATACAGGAATTCATATGGAAACATAAACAACCAAGAATAGCCAAAACCATCCTCAACAAAAAACAAACAAACAAACAAAAAAAGCAGGAGGTATCACACTCCCAGACTTTAAACTTTATTATAAAGCTACAATAATCAAAAGAGCCTGGTATTGGTATAAGAACAGTCATATAGACCAATGAAATAGAATTGAGATTCTAGAGGCAAAGCCTCAATTTCTCAACCAACTCATCTTCCACAAAGCCTCCACCACCAACCAATGGGGAGACAAGAACTTATTCAGTAAATGGTGCTGGGAAAACTGGCTGACCACATGCAGAAGGTTGAAACGGGACCCCCTACCTATCCCCATACACAGAAATCAACTCTAAACGGATCAGAGACCTAAACGTAAAACCTCAAACTATAAGAACCTTAGAAAATACAGGAGACACTCCTATGGAAATTGGAACTGGCAACCAATTCCTGATCAAAACCCAAAGTGCCCATGCCATAAAAGATAAGATAAACAAATGGTACCTCATCAAACTGACAAGCTTCTGCAAAGCCAAAGAAACTATCAAGAGAGTAGAGAGACAGCCTACAGACTGGGAAAAAATATTTGCCAACTGTATGTCTGACAAAGGCCTAACATCTAGGAGCTACAAGGAACTCAAACGTACTGAAAAGAGAAAGACAAACAGCCCCATTACAAAGTGAGCAAAAGATATGAATAGACAGTTCTCAAAAGAAGACATATGAGCAGCCAACAGATACATGAAAAAATGTTCAGCCTCATGAATCATCAAGGAGATGCATTTAAAACTACACTGAGACACCACCTAACTCCAGTCAGAATGGCCACCAACAATAACTCAAAAATAACAGATTCTAGAGAGGATGTGGTGAAAAGGGAACACTTCTACACTGTTAGTGGGAGTGCAAACCAGTACAGCCTCTGGGGAAAACAGTGTGGTGATTCCTGAAAGTTCTAAAAGTTGACCTTCCATATGACCCCGCAATCCCCCTACTGGGAATATACCCGGAAGAACTCAAATCACTCTGTTAAAAAGATACCTGCACACGTATGTTTATCGCAGCATTGTTCACAATAGCAAGAACCTGAAACCAACCGTGCTGCTCATCAAAAGAGGACTGGATAAAAAAATGTGGTACATATACACAATGGAATATTATGTAATATAAAGAAGAACAAAATCATGAACTTCACAGCAACCTGGTTGGAATTAGAGTCTGTAATACTGAGTGATCTTTCACAGAAACAAAGAACTGAGTATCACATGTCCTCACGGGTAAGTAGACCTTGAATTACTACTGCAGACCTATAAGAAAAGGATTGACTGTAATGGGAAACTGTGGAGGGGAGTGGGGGCGGGGAGATGGGATTGACCGTAGTGGAAATCTGCCTGGGTAAGGGGGGGCACACCTCATCAACAAGGGTACCTGCACAGTGAATATTTGTATACCTAACCCTGAAATGTACCCCATGATTTTAAAATAAAAAAATTTTCAAAGAAAACAAAGAAATACTGAATCTATCTTTCAAAATCTAGCTGGATACTGAGATAGTAAATAAATTTACCTAATTGGGTTGAAAGAAAGAAAACACTTGTAGGACTTGGAGAAATGTTCAGAAGTCTTTAACCTTAACATATACGCTCCTTAAAGATATACTTAAAATATAAGTAAGCTATACTATAAAAATGCATAATATCAGAATTTACTATACACTGTAGAACATAATGATAAAATATTGCCTGTGATGAGTGCCTTCAACTTCCTTTCTACAGCCTCTAGAATCTCACATCATTCTTGATCAATAAAATGAAAAAAAGTCTTTTTATTAAAAGAAGTTTAAATTTTTGATGTTTCCTTGACATTTTGCTGAAAAGATTTTGATTAAAAACACAGGAAACAAAAAGTTCTTTATTCATTGAGTAACGTAATTCATTGCTTTTTTTGGCAGACCATCTCCATAGGAGGGAAAATAATTCAATTTCTGAACTTCTGACATGAGCTGCTCTGTTGGGCTACCTGCAAGCTTGTGTACTGGGCTCTCAAAAAAAAAAGTTATTACCATGAAATTTTTAATTAATTGAGTCTTGATTTTTACCTTTTACATTTTCTCATCTTCTTGTCCTTTTTAACGTGTTGCTTGCAACATAGCAGATTGGCTATTGGTTCTACTTAATATTTCTTTATCTAAGTGCCTGAGAGGCAGCCTAAGCTAATTTTCACCTCTCTGCCACTTTCCAAAAACACGGGAATCAGTGGAAACAGCAGAGACTTCCATCATCCTGGAGTTTAGGTTTAGTATGATCTGGCAGTACCATTATTGTGCTTGTTATTTACTCCCAGTTCTGACAGGACAGAAGGAGTTTCCTTACTTAACTGTCTCTCTGGGGAACTAATTAGTTGGGTTGGGGGGAAAAAACAAAACACAAAATTGAGGATAACTAGAAGTTGATGATAATTTCAACATCAAACACCATTCTGTGAATACTTATATGAAACACTTCATTTACTCTTCACAATTACCTTATGAGAAGTATTATTATCCCCATTTTATAGAGGTAGAAAGCAAGGCTCAAGAAATTAGATTAACTTGCTTAAAGTTCTGTAGCTGTTAAGTGGCAGAGCCAATGGTGGAATCCAAGTTTTCTCCAGGCTTTAGTAATTGGAGCAGTGTACCTTTGTGTCCTTTTAGCCAGCAATTTACTCATTACCAACTTGCATGATCTCCCCATGCTTGATACAAATGTATCATGACGTAAGTATTTTCACATTTTTTGTTCTTACATGCTTGCTGTCAGTAGATATATGACTGACATGTTTAAAACCTAGGCCCCTAGGTTGCTACCCTAATAAAAAGAGAGATTCCTCCTTGGTGCTGCCTTACTTACTCTGTACTTCCTTCCAACTTGGAGCTCTATTTTCATTTAGAGTTCTTCGATAACAGAAAGGCTTTAAAAAGAAATGTCCATACTAGAGATGGGGGTGAGATGAAAGAGCAGAGAGCTATAATTTATTGAATTGCGTCATTGTCACCAACTGACTCATCAACTGAATTGAATTAAACTTTTCCCCATCTGAGCTGGCAAAGACATTTTAAAGAAAGAAGAAATTTGAGAACTAAGATTTTAGCTTTCTGGCAGAAACCTCTGAAGATTCAAATAAAATGTGCTAAATCCAAATAAGAAAGTATCACCACAATCAACTACTAATTTTAAAGTAGGGAATTCTAAAACATGAGGTTTAAGAGAGAGAATGGGAAAGATAAAGAATGGGAGGACTACCAGCCTTCTTCACCCAATAAGCTTTTGTCCAAAGTTGTTTTTCTTTTTCACAAATATATCTTAGTGTATTATTTATTTTTTTTTTTAGCAGGAATTTCACTGTCTCCCAGGCTGGAGCGCAGTGGCATGCTCATGGCTCACCGCAGTCTCGACCTCCTGGACTCACACAATCCTTCTACCTCAGCTTCCCAAGTAGCTGGGACTACAGGCATGCACTGCCATGCCCAGCTAATTTTTAAAATTTTTTTTGTAGGATGAGGTCTTGCTATGTTTTCCAGGCTGGTCTCCAACTCCTAGTCTCAAGCAGTCCTTTGCCTCAGGCTCCCAAAGTGCTGGGATTACAGGCGTGAGCCACCATGCCTGGCAACAAATGTTTTTTATTTAAGATGTTTTATATTTGATTGCATCAGATTTATGAAATATGGCTATATGCTGACCAGACATTCAAATCACCTGTTATTCTTCAGCAGTCCTGTGTCCAGAGTCTGACATTTGACTTGAATGTCATGTAAACATTCTGACTTGAATGTTTACTTCTAGAAAGAATGAAAGAGAAAATCTAAAAGGTATTTGAATAGCCAGCACAGAACACTTTCATAATTTTTACCAGTGTAGAAGTCTCTGCTGGTTTGAGGAGGCTATTTAAACGTTGGCTTTTCCTAAAATGTTCTACATCAAATAGCCAAAGGAAACACTATATCAAAAGGAGAGTTTGCTTTCCATTTCTGTGACTTGCTAGATATTTTTTGCATCTTATGATTTTTCTTGCCAAACATATGAGAATATGAGATTTTTTCTTCACAAAGAGAAATTAAAATACAGTTTTTTAAAAAAATGGTAGTTGTCATCTTCTATTCTGATGTTGGATTCATTATATAAATATTTATTATTTTTGTATATTTTTTCATTATACAAATATTTGTTGAGCATCTACTATGTACTAGACACTGTTCTAGACATCCTGGGTACAACAGTGAACTAAGCAATAAAGGTTCCAAAAAACTTCTGTTCCAGTGGTAGGAGGCATAATACTCTAATATTTTCATTCTCTCAGGAGGGCAAGAAATAAGTAAATATCTGTTTAAAATGTAGTAAGTGTTGGGAGGGGAATGAAGCAAGATAGGGGAAATTAAAAATGATAAAGTGTGCTCTTGTATATAGTAAGAGCAGGTTTATGACATCGTCATTTGTGAGCAGCAGACACCTGAAGATAGTGAACGTGTAAGCCATGAGAATCTCTGGAGGAATATCCAAACAGAAGGGTGCATGTGGAAAAGCCCTAAGCAATGAGCACTTTGACAATGAAGCCAGTGTGAACTGTGTGCAATAGATTATAAGGAGAGGAAGTGGTAGGGCTTTGTGGGCTGTGATAAAGGCATTGGATTTTACTTTGTACCACATGAAATGCCATTTAAGGAATGATATGACCTGACTTAGAATTGAAGAGACATTCTTTTGCTGTTGTGTGAAAATTAGACTGTAAGAGGACTGGGTTGACCAGATGAACTGATATTGTAAAAGTAGAGGTCAGGAATGATGATGGCTTAGACTACAGCAATCCTGCAATACTGGTGTTATGTTGAGCCATGGTTGCAATCCAGATACATGGACAGGATCCCTGGTTTTTGCATCAATTCTCCAGGGTTCAGATTGCTAGAGATACTTGATTTCAAAGGTAGAGCTGCCAGGATTTACTGGTGGATTATATGTATGACCAAAAGAGGAGCCAAGAGTGACCTCTGTTTTTGGACTGAGCAATGGAAAAACAGAATTGCCTTTTACTGAAGGGAGAAGACTATGGGAGAAGTGAATTTGGGAGGCAGGTAGCTCACTGGAAATCAAGAGTGGACATCTGGACTTGGATTGGGTTTGAGACACTTAGTAGGGATTCAGGTGGAAATGCTCGGGCAGTTGAATATAGGAGATTTCAGGAGCGATGTCTGTGCTGCAGATACACATACACACACACACACACACTTGTAAATTATCAGTGGTGAAATGGTATTTAAAGCCATGGAGTTGGATGAGGTCCAAGGTTGAACCCAGGGAAACTGCGATGTTTGGAGTCTAGAAGATAAGAGGAACCAGCAAAGAAGACGAAGAAGAGGAAGCCAGTGAGTAAGGGGGAACACCAAACTTATGTGTTTTCCTATAGGCCAAGAAAGTGTCTGAAGAAAGAGGAAATGATTAGTTATGCCAAATATATGTCTATAGTTTCTAAGAGTTGGCCTTTGGAGTTAGCAATATGGAGGGCAAAGGTGATATTGACAATAGCAGTTTCTATGGGATGCTGGGAATGAAACCCAATTAGAGAAGAGCTTTATTAGACATTTTTCCTAAACCTTCCTCCTTCCCCTCTATAAAACTCTAATTTCACAGATGTACTTCTGTTACATATTCTTTGTGTATCCATGCTTTATATATAACAAGAGTAAGAATGTTTTGTCTGCAAGTATCAATTTTTGCCCTTTTGGGGGTGATATCACTCCTATTGAGAATGGCGTGGTGTAGATAATTCTTTAGAAGAATTCTTCTGTGAAGGGGTGCAGACAGTGGACTGGTAGTTAGAGGAAAAGGTTGGATCAAGTTTTTATTATTTTGTATTGTATTTTGAAGTTGGGATATATTGGAATATGTTTGTGCGCTATGGAAACAATTTAGTAGAAAGGGAAAATTGATGATATAGGTGCAAGGCTGGTCAGTTACAGGAGTTGTGATCTTGAATAGGAAACTGAGGATGTGGCTTCAGATGGGAGCCAAACCACTCTCCCAAGATTACATAGGGGAAGGCAGAGCATATAAACATGGGTGGATGATACCTTTGGAGGTGCGAGCCTATAGACATCCTTTTCCGGTTGACTTGTTTTTCCAGTGAAACAAGAAGTAAGATCATCGACTGAGATGGAGGAGGGGTTGAAGACATCGGTCTGTTGAGAGAGAAGAAGCGTTATCCAGTCACCTAGCAAGCTGAATTGAGTAGAATACAGGCAGCATTAAGACCTACTTGAAGTTAGTGATTATGAGTTTGAAACAAGACCAGTCAGTATTTTTCTAACATTTGCTCTCCTCTAACCATATTCAAGATTTTAAATATTTGAGTGAATGAATAAGTGAATCAGAAAGTCAGTTAATGCCACTTATGCTACACGCGCATAAGATTTTTTTCAGTTTACTACCTATATGTTTTCAATTGGAGAGCTTTATACAACAGATGTTATTAAAATTAAGGACTTAAGAATGTAGGATAACACACTATGGCTCAACTTTTTTGGGACAGAGTAATTAAAACCAACAATGAATTCCACAGTGATTCAGTGCCTTTATTTTGGTTGGTGATGTTGCTAATTATGGAAATAGGATGTAAAACCGACAACTAGTTTTGAATCTTTTCATATATATCTATTCTTTTCATAAAAAAGGAATCTAAACATAAATGGTAGTTTCTTTGAGGATATGGCATTCATTCTTTAGAAATTTCTAAAATTCTGAATTATGGTTAATCATTCATATATCCACCCGTTTATTCAACACACATTTTCTTAGGATCTCTTCTCTTACTATTCACAGGAAGGACTAAACTGAATAAAACATGATTTCTACCTTGAAGTATAATTATAGGCATCTGAATGCTACATTGTTTTTAAAAGGGGTATATACCTTTCTCTAGTGTATATTAAGATACACTCAAACTAATATATTTAGGGAATGAAGTTTCTATGTGACACCAGAGAGAATTAGCACTAGTAAAGATAGACCATCATGAGAAATAGAAATTCAAACTCATTAGTAAATTCAATACATTATAGGTAAAATCTTTCCCGTGAGTCTCGGCTCCTTTTCTGGGAAGAATGTGCTCACAGTGACAGCTTTGTCATGACTGCAGTTATGTGCTTTATAAAATCTTAATTAGAAATTACTATTACAATTTTTGAGATTGCTATATTATTCCTTTTCGGAAGGCTGAAGGCAGCAGGATCGCCGGAGCCCAGCAGGTCGAGGCTGCGGTGGCCGGGAGCAGCCACTGCACTCCAGTCTGGGCGACGGTGTGAGACTTCACCTCAAAAAAATATATATATTATTCCTTTTCAAAATCAGTTGGTGCTTTTGAGGTGTTAACAGCTTTGTAAGCCTGGTGGTACTTGTGATTCAGCCTTCTATTAGGCCAAAGGGCAACCTGAAACTCTCAGACTGCAGGACACACAGATGACCAGCATGTGGCAGTGTTTAAATGTTCTTCTGAAAGCCAGTGCCACAGGCCTAAAACAATTTAGAATGCGTCCCGGGATTATATTTTTCTTTTATATTGCTATGTGTCATGCTTTGTTTGCCAAACACAATATAGAAAATGAATAGACAGTTTTCTGGTGCAATTCTTAGACAAATTGTCAACATGAACTTCATTGCTTAAGAAAAACAAACAATTTAGTCACTGGATGTGGCTGTATGTAGGTTGCTGCTGTAGAGAATTTTAGCTTGACCAAAGTGTTATTTTTTTGTAAAAATTCTGAGAGACTAAAGTTCTCTTTGTTTTCATAATAGTCCCCCAACCCAAAAATGAGCAAGCTATCAAATTACCAAGGTTTCACATATATAAATGTAACTGCACATATCTAATCTAATAAATTGTTAATTGATTTTGCCATGACTTTAAGTCATAGGTATTATTTGAATAAAAGAGAACTAAGCTTTTGACTCAGTGTTACAACTTTCATGGAGAATTTCCTATCAGATAGATTTGTTTCCATATAGCACATACAATAGGATGAATTTTAAGCCATCCCCAAAATATAGATATTTGTGTGATGTGTGTATGTATCTTCACAATTGTCTTTCACATTTTAAGGTCACACCACACACAGTGATTGAAATCTTTATATAACAGTGCAAAGAAGAAAGCATTCTGTGAGTACAACTTCATTATCAGATGATAGATCTACAAAGATATTTTAAATCTGGGGCTATTGGTCTTAAGCATCGATGTTCTCACTACTTTTCTACCTTTTATAGTTGCTGTCATCACATTGATTCCTTATTGTCCACATTGCCAATTGCATTCGAATTCATTATAATACACATAACATTTGTGGTGCACTCATTGTGTTCAAGGAATTCTCCCAGAAGTCTTCTGGGCTTACATACCTTAATGAGCCCTACCTCTTAAGGTTCTTAAGGAACTCACAGCGGGAGGACTTGTCTATTGCACTTCTCTTTCAGTTGCTTCTGAGCTTCCCTACTTTGTTTACAGCTAAGCTTTAAGGCAGCTTCTGGTCATTTCTTCTGCACTTCTTCTTTTTTTTTTTTGAGTTGAAGTCTCACTCCGTCACCCAGGCTGGAGTCTGGAGTGCAGTGGCACACTCACGGCCACCCCAGCGTCGACCTCTTGGGCTCTGGTGATCCTTTCACCTCAGTCTTCCAAGTAGCTGGAACTATGGGCGCGTGCTACCACACCCAGCTAATTTTTGATTTACTGTAGAGATGAGGTCTCGCCAAGTTGCCCCAGCTGTTCTCGAACCCGCCGGCTGAGGCAATTCATTAGCCTCTGTCTCCCAAAGTGCTGGGATTACTGTCTGATCCACTGAGCCTGGCCTCCTCTGTGCTTCTTACTAGTTCTGGCTCTGTTGCTAGTTAGCTGTGTGACCTTTGGCACATGCACTTGATCTCTAATTCCTCTTCTGTGCAATTGAGGCTATCATTCCCATCTCATCAGGGCATTTGGGAAGATTGAATAAGATAATGTATTAAGGCATCCAGTAGCCTGCTGGCACACAGTGAGTGGTCAACGAAAGAAACTGCTGCTACGATTTAACCTGTGTTTGTTATGTGCCTGGCACTTAATTACTAAGAAACTCACTTTAGTTCCCTTTTGTTTCTTTGCTGCTATACAGTCATAAAAAACATAATCGATTGGGAATTTAGACCTAGAGTAAATAACGATAGTTTCCAATTTATGAACATCTATTGTGTGCTAGATATTTTATATGTCTTGTCAATTATTCTTAAAACAACCCAGCATTGTTATTATCCCCACTATACAGGGGAAGGCCAGGAAGATAAAAGTGACTTTCTAAAGCAACAGAACCACCCACTAGAAGAGCCAAAATACTGACTCCAAAGCCTATCTTCTTTTTACTACCAGACATTTTCTCCAAGATCTCTTCCAACTCTAAAATGTTTTTTAAATTTTTTGAAAAATAATTATGATCACAAGCAGTAGGTGTTTTCATTTAAGCACAAACTCAAAAGTAGAAGCAGAAGTTTTCACTTGAGTGCAGGCTCAAATCTGGATGCCCAATGATGTCATTAACAAGCTAAAAATATAGAGATTTATGTTTTTATAAATAAATGTGACTATTTATCCATGGACACCCCAAAGTTTCCCAAATAGTTCTCAGATCTTACCGTCTGCATCAATTGTTTTTTCTGTATCTGAAAGTAGAATTATTTTTAAAGGGGATCAGTGCTTTCCTTCTTTAGACTTTTGGAAACTTTTAAAAAAATTTTGATAAAAGTTTACCACTTTGATTTTTAATAAGAGGTTTGTTTTGATATTTTAACTTTAATCATATGTGGCAAACTGTGCTGGCTTCAGTAGAGTAGTCTTCTATTTTTTCTATTTCTTGGTCCCCGGTAGTCTGGGGACATCAGGCACAAAGAGGAGATGAGACAGTTAAGGAGATGGACAGCTGATCCATGTGGCCCAATTGCTGAGCCATGTCTTCTGGGTTTAATGTAGCAAGAGTTCTCAATTTGAGAAAGAAATTTATGGGTGTGTGGGTGTGTGTTTTCTGTGGAAAAACTGAACAAACTATAAAATTGAATTAGAATAATCCATAGTTCTATAAAGAATTCTAAATATCAGCCTCTAAATGGTTACCTCGGACAGATGCCAATCTGGATTTCATCTTTCTCCTTTGTAAAATGAGACCATTGAAGCCCAGAGCTCTATGATCGCTTATCACTCTAAATCCTATATAAAATGAGTCTCTAAAGAAGCAGGGATGTGTGTGTGTGTGTGTGTGTGTGTGTGTGTGTGTGTGTGTGTGTGTGTGTGTGTAATCGTTGTTTGAAGTGTGAATTATTTGAACACAAGTTCATAAGATGTAGATGTTAGAAAATGTGTTTACAAAATGTTAATATGGGTAAGTGAGACAGAAATATTTTATTGTTGTTTACAAACATCTTTGTTAACAAGCTTACACCTTCCCAGAATACATTAGATTTTGGGAGAGGAAACAAAAAGGCTCATATTCAAACTAAGATTCAATTAGTTTTCCTAAAAAAAAAGTTTATTTATCTCTTTCATTCACTGAAATTTGAGTTTCTTGAGTCTTTCTCTTTCTCTACCACCTTGTACTATCCCCAGTAAATATTTCTTAAATGAATTATTAATGGAGTGACAAAAAATTCCCATTGTACTTGATTACATATTGCAGACAACTAGGAGAATGTAAGACTTCCTCAGTTTGTGCTTTCTTTAGCCTCAACTATTTTATCGCCTATTTTTCTATCTAAACTATATTGAAGGAAAAAAAAATTAGTTAGCAAAGGCAAAAAATATTCCTCTTATCCTGTCCTTTCGCTGGGTTCTTATTAAGAAAGGTAAACTGTAATATTCTTGATGGCTAGGAGAATGATTTTTTTTGAAGTTTCATAAACAATAAACATAAATAATCTTCATCTCTGTTATGCAGTTCCTCTTACACAATAAAACTACTGAATGAAATATAGCAGAAATTTGGGTAGAGCTTTTCTCCCAATTTTCTTTAAAAAGACATATCTAAAGCAACAACAAAACATAGCAACAACCAAAGAAAAAAGTTTAGAGACTGTGTGTGTGGAGTGTGGATATTGTATTGGAGGAGGAATGGGATTTAAATATATAGTTATTTGTATATTTTCTGAAGTAACGCATGAGTTTAGTACTAAGTCTAACAATAAGATTCAATATTAGTAATTTTAAATCTGATAATATTTTATACATAGAGAAGTTTAAAAACCAGATTTCAATTTGTGAATATATTAAAAATCAAACTCCTTCTTCTGGGCCTCAGTCTTCTTAACTATAACTCAGAGGATTGGGATAAATGATGAAGCAGATTACTTCAGCATCAAGCATTTGTTGATTTCTTTTTTTTTTTTTTTTTTTTTTTGAGTTGGAGTCTCACTCCATCTCCCAGGCTGGAGTACAGTGGCACACTCACAGCCACTGCAGCCTTGACCTACTGGGCTCAGGTGATCCTTCTACCTCAGCCTTCCAAGCTGGAACCACAGGCATGTGCCACCATGCTCAGCTTATTTTTGATTTATGGTAGAGATGAGGTCTCGCCAAGTTTCCCAGGGTGATCTTAAACCCACAGACTCAGGCAATCCACTTGCCTCTGCCTCCCAAAGTGCTGGGATTACAGGCTGAGCCACCAAGCCCAGCCTTGCTGATTTTTAAATCAGCCAATCAGTAGGCTGTAATACTAGCATTCCAACTTGACTCAAGCATGCGTTTCTCTACTTCTTTAAATTCATCTCTCCTCTACTGCTTTTTTACTGCCTTCTATTTATCTCCTCTAGACAACAATTTTCTTTTGTGTTTTACTTTTTATAGTTTGTGTTATGAAAAATTAAAAACAATAGCTCAATTGGACATTTTTCAGGTAATGGTTTTTTTCATATATGGGCAATGTTTTAAAATTTTGAAGTGTGGAGTCAAGTTTTAGGAGATAAGCTAGCGTGGGATACAACTCTAAGCTGTAGCTTGTTCCTATGGTCCAATATGCTTCCTGGCACCCATGGGAATTTGTCACATTGACTATAGTCTACCACTTCCTCACCATTCAGTGCTGCTCGTATCACTCTACCAAATGTGCAACAAGAGACTCATCTAAACCGTTATGCCATAAATTCACCTGCATCAGCCTACTTTCCTTATTGATGACTGTAAATTAAAATGTCTGAAACCATGTTGATGCTATTGTAATGTGCTAGATGTCTCATTCATCTCATTCCTCCAAAGCAATGTGTGTGTGCTTTTTAAAGCATTTTTTGCAAGATATAGATTCATTCAGAATTATAAAAAGCTATATTTTTACATATGATTTTATGATTTGACAGTTTTCAAAATTACTTATTTTGTTTACTGTTTATTAATTGTGTTCTCTTTTACATTCCACTCCAATCTTGACTTTTTCTTTTTTATTAATTTGTTTTTACATGGCAAATAATAATTATGCATATTTATGGGGTACAATGTGATGTTTTTATCTATGTATACATTGTAGAAAGATTTAATCAAGCTAATTAATATATCTATCAACTCACCAATTTGTCTTTTTTGTGGTGAGAATGTCAAAAATCTATTATTTTTGCAATGTAGAAACATACAGTACATTATTACTACTGTGGTCACCATTATTATTAACTCTAGTGCACTGCTAGAGTTATTCCTCCAATCTAACTGAAACTTTATGCCCTTTGATCAATACCTTCCCTTTACCCATCCTTCTTCCCACCCCTAGCCTCTGGCAACCACCTTTCTTCTTCATGTGTCTATGAAATTGACTTTTTTAGATTTCACATATGAGATCATACAGTATTTTTTGTTCTGTGTCTTGCTTATTAGTTTGGCATAATTTCCTCCAGTTCTATTCGTATTGTCTTGAATGAAAGAATTATTTTCTTTTTGAAGGTCATATAGTGTTCCATTGTGTATATATGCCATGTTTTCTTTATCCATTCATCTGTTGGTTGATAGTTAGGTTGCTTCCAAATCTTGGCTATGGTTAATAATGCTGAAATGAACATGGGCGTGCAGATATCTCTTTGACATAAAGGCTTCACACTTCCTGATTTCAAAACATATTATGGCACTTTTGTAATCAAAACAACATGGCGCTAGCAAAAAAAAAAAAAAAAAATGGACTCACTAACCAATGAAATAGTATAGAAAGCCCAGAAATAAACCCATGTATTATGGTACACTGATTTTTGACAGAGGCACCAAGAACACACAGTGGGAAAAAGACAGTCTCTTCAATAAATGGTGCTGGGAAAACTGGATAACCAAATGCAGACAAATTAAATTGGACCCTTATCTCACACCATATACAAAAATTAATTCAAAATGGATAAAAGACTTAAATGTAAAACATGAAACTGTAAAGCTGCTAGAAGAGATTCATGACAGGGGTCTAGGTAATGATTTCTTGGATAGGGCTCCAAAAGCACAGGCACCCAAAGCAAAAATAACCAAATAGAATTGTGTCAAACTAAAATGCTTCTGCACAGCAAAGGAAATGATTAAAGGAATGAAAAGACAACCCGTGGATTATAATATGACACTTGTGACAGCAAGAAGCATGCTTTCATTTCTGCATTCCTGGGACTCACAGAATGCTAGATACTACATGTTTGTTAAATGAATGCTTCTTTTAAAATTTACTGGTCTTTCTGAAAGAACTAGAAACTGACCTTCCAGATGACCCAGCAATCTCCCTACTGGGAATATACCCAGAGGAATGCAAATCATTCTACAAAAAAGATACCTGTACACGCATGTTTATTGCAACTCTATTCACAATAGCAAAAACATGGAACCAACCATGCTGCCCATTGAAACTGGACTAGATTAAAAAAACGTGGCACATATACACAGTGGAATATCATGCAGTCATAAAGAAGGACAAACATAAGGACTTCGCAGCAACTTGGATGAATTTTGAGTCAATCATACTCAGTGATCTATCACAGAAACAAAGAACAGAGTATCATATGTTCTCATTAATAAGCGGGCCTTGGATAATTATCATAATACAAGAAAGGGATTGGCAGCAGTGGGAAACTGCTAGGGAAGGGAGAGGTAGGATTGGCAGTTGAGGGAAACTGCCAGAGGAGGAAGAGGCACACCTCATTAACAAGGGTACCTGCATAATAAACATTTGTATACCTAATCCTGAATTGTACCCTACAACTTTAAAATAAAAATAAGAAATTTCCTGGTTTTTGAATGTGTGTGTGTGTGTAAACTCTCTCTCTCTCTCTCTCTATATATATATATATATATAATTTTATATATATATATACACACATATATATAAAATTATATATTATAATATATTATAAATATGGAGGGATAGGTTTGTAATGATATAAAAGTATAGTACTGTACAACTGGTTATCTCATAAAGTGCCTAAAGTAATTTTTAAAAATTTAGTTTATCTTTTAAATTCATTAATATAGGCCTTTTTCTAGCTGTGCCATCATCTTAAAACATGTTAACCTGGAATGCTTCATCCACAATTGTAGTTTTGCCTACTTGTATGACTGCCTTATGGGACAGCAAGTCATCACCCTTTGAGATTTGGAGATAGCCATTTAGACCCTTGACTGATGACTAAATAAAGTGGGTGATCAAACAGGAAAAATGATGTACGGTCATAAATAAATATAATTAGAAGAATAATTTTGTATGATAGCTCAGGAATTGAAATAGAGGTTGGCCAAGAAATTTCAGAAATGTGCCGAGGATGCTGGAATTAGGGAGTGTGTTCATAAATATACTTCTTTAGCTTTGGGAGGTATTTCTCTGCAGGGTGTGTTTTTCATTTTCACAATCTTGTCAATAGTAGTATACTAATAATGAGTTTCTAAAACTTTTAATGAATTTACTACATAAATTACTAGGATGAGTAGGAAAACTGACGTGACTTCTAACATTTATTAAATGTCTGTTGTATCTTAAGCAGCACATATTGTATGTTGTTTATTTGGATATAATCTCTGCCCTTACAAACAGCAAAGAAGTGACAAAACTAATGAGCCAAGAACAACAAGAAACAGATGTGTTAATTTATGAGGCGTCAGGAACTTTTTTTACCTCACCAGCCACTCTTCTTTATCCGAGTCTTATGTGAACCAACATGGTCTGAAGGGATTTAGGGATGCATTAAAATACTTATTTTGGCCAGGTGTATTAGCACTTGCAATCCAGTGAATCAGGAGACTGAGGTGAGAGGATCACTGCGTCCAGGAGTTGGAGGCTTCAGTGAGTTATGATTGTGCCACTGGACTCCATGACAGAGCGAGACCTTGTATCTAACATAAAGTAAATTAAAATAAGGGTATTTAAGTAAGAAAAGGAACCTCACTCTCCGACTCAGCTTTTCTTTTAAATTTGCACTCTCATATTCAGTGTAGCAATTCCTAGTTTTTCAGGGTGCTAATAAGATTATGATGATTATCTGGAATTTGGGCTAAAGTCTTAAATCATGGCTGGTAAAACTGTGGTGTCTTAACCTAAGTAGCTCTAAAAGGATTCCATAGTTTCAATATGAGCACAGATTGTCAACCATTATAACAGTTTTTCTGATCTGCAACTGTGAAAAAAAGATCTGAGTATATTTAATAATAAAAGCTAATGTAAATAGGGATTTTGATATTGTATATTTTGCTTATGATGGTGTTTTTTTCCCTAGACTTAATAATTTACTCTTAGGATTTTTCTGTCTTCTTTTTTTTTTTTTTTTTGCCCTTAGCGTTATTGAAATATAATCAAAAAATAAAAATTATATGTATTTAAGGTGTGTAATATGATGTTTTCATAGATATATACATTGTGAAATGATTATCACTGTCAAGCTAACTAACATACATGATAGTGTTTCAAACATGTAGTAAGTAATTTCATTCTTACAGACAACATGAAGAGGCAGCTTCAGTTATTATTTCCACTTTAAAGATGAGGAAATTGAAGATTAAGTAGCTTGCCTGAGATCACATGCTCATGAGTGAGCTGAGATGGGAACTGAGGTGGTGTGAATCCAGGTGCCAGGTCTTAACCACTACACCACTTCTCCCAATTTAGACTGCTTTTTATTACTAAACAATGCAGCACAGGTTTGCAACTTTCAGAGAACCATGGTAGAAGGGCAGGGTGGACAACATTTTCCTTTCCATATTTTAATTCCCAAGGTGGTGTGCTGAATAATGGTGCCCCAGAGGTGACCGCATCCTAATCCCAGAAACCTGCAAGTCTGGTACTTTCCACGGCAAAAGGGTCTTTGCAAATATGATTAAGTAAAGGAATTTGAGATGGGAAGATTATCTTGGATTGTTCGCCAGGTCCAATATAATTTCAAAGGTCTTTATAAATGAAAATAGAAGAGTCCAAATAAAAGAAGGAAATGTGATGATCAGAGAAAAGTTCAGAGAGATACAATTGCTGACTTTTGAGATGAAAGGGGGCCACAAACTAAGGAATGTAGACAGCCTTTAGAAACCAGAAAGGGCAAAAAATAGATTTACCTTTAGAGCCTTCTGAAAAAACACAGTCCTGTAGAAACCATGATTAGAGCCCCATAAGATCTATTTTAAACTTCAACCTTCTAGAACGTAACATAATTTTGTGTTATTTTTAGCCACTGTGTTTGTGGTAATTTGTTACAGCAGAAGTGGAAAACTCAGTAATTAATTTCATTAGCAATATCTTTTTAATGAAACTAGCTTATTCTCATTTAAGAATGAAATAATATTGAACATTTTAACCATTTTTAAACTGAATATATAGTAATCCTTTGTGATGAATTTATCTTTTTTTCTGTTTTAAATTATTTCAGTTGGACTGCTTTCTCCAAGAGTTTGAAAAAATCTTGCATTCTTAAAGTTTTGCTGAGCCAAGTGCTGATAGTCTAGCTAGTTCTAAGTAAGTTTTGAGCAATTCACTTGAAAGTGATTAGGAATTTATTTTTTAAACTGAATATATAGTAATCCTTTGTGATGAATTTATCTTTTTTTCTGTTTTAAATTATTTCAGTTGGACTGCTTTCTACAAGAGTTTGAAAAAATCTTGCATTCTTAAAGTTTTGCTGAGCCAAGTGCTGATAGTCTAGCTAGTTCTAAGTAAGTTTTGAGCAATTCACTTGAAAGTGATTAGGAATTTATTTAAGCATAGACCTTTTAATGAAATAATTCTGTTTATTGACTGAAAAAGGTTTGTCTCTTCAAAGAAGATTATTTATATCCTATCCATAGTTTTAAAAATCAAAATTGCTCTGAAGTTTCAAAATGCTGGTTTTTTTGAAATGTATTTACTTTAACCAAGGTAAAGTCTATTTTATTTGTATTTAGTTTTACTTTGCATGTTGAAAGCATGTCTACATTAGTATATTTTGAAAACCATATTAATTTTTGTATTTGAAGAGATACTTGCTTTTCAAATTTCTAAGGTTTAAGGTAGCATTCTAGTGCTAACATGCACATGCTAGCACAGGCAGATGAAAGCATTTTCACATCTACTTCTGCTTTGAGCTCTGTGATCATGGACTTCGAGTGTGTTTTCTAGATCAGTGCCACCATAATTCAATGAGAAAAGAAGGAAAACAGTTTGAAAGTAAATAAGAGAAGGAAGACTTGCACTCAGGACATGACTTCTCTGAAGATTATCAAAAGGGTTTGATAACCTCTTTAGAGCCATTACTTCAAAATAATGAAGTGAGAAAGTTCACACTCACTTTTCTCCAAAGTTTCATTCCAACACAATAAAGCACATACAGACACATACCATCGATTTAGTTCAGTAAGTATATTTTGTATATCTCCTTTGGTTGCATCATAGTCCTTCTATAATTCTTTTCTTGTCTGTGGTCTAACAATTCTTTTGGTTTCTTGGTAAGAAATCAATGTAGGACTTGACATTTCTCCTGCTTTTGAAGTAGTATTGTTGAATTTTCTAGCACTTATTATCCAAAAATATTATTTAGCTCACTCAATAATAAGTTTATGACTAGTTGAGAAAACTTTTAACTTTCTTGCTTGGATAATTTCTTATTTAATCATAGACATCTGACAGAAGTTTTCTGAACCATGAATTAGATGGCAAAACTCCTTCTTTTCCTTTATATAAAACTGGACTATTTGTAACCATTGTTATTATTAGAAGTTGTTTTAGTGGTAGTGTTTTCATTGACTTATTCCTTGTTTCTGATATAAAAGTAGGAAAGAAAACAATATCTATTTGCAATAAGCACAAAGGGCTAAACTTAATTTTCTGACTTAATTGCCCTAAACATGAATCAGTGAACTCTTCTTTATTTGAAATATTCAGAGTTTTAAAAGGTGACCATTATATTTATTTTAGAATTTTATACTTTTCATTTTGGGTTCAGGTGGGTGAAAAGATTGGCAAAGCATTGTTTTCTTTTTATAGTAATTTAAAATGTCCTGAATGGACAACGGTGTCAAATATTCTCTTGCATTTAAAAATGATCTTACAATCAGATAGATGTAAAAGATTGAATATTAAACTATAAATCTATTAATATAAGTAAGCCTAAGGCAGTCAGATTTACTTACAGTACTCAGAAAATTATGTAGTATTAAAATTTTAACTCTTGGTGTGAAAGCAATTGTAGAATTTTCATGCCATTTAAAATCTGAATATTGAATATATTCTGTATTTCTCATAATTCTTTCTAGTGGCACTGTACTTTTTCTCAATGTTCTTTCTTCTTTCAATTTAGGGCGCTTAATTTCACAAGGGCCTACAAATGAAAAATTAAAATTTATTTGAGTAAATAAATAATTAAATAATTAATTTAATAATGATTTATTTAATGAATGGTGTTTCAGATTCTTGAACTACCTCAGAATGGTCATTTTAGTTAATTGCTATTTTATTTTATTTTTTTTTGAGTTGGAGTCTCACTCAGGCTGGAGTGCAGTGGCCGCTCCCGACCACCGTAGCCTCGACCTGCTGGCCTCCGGCAATCCTTCCACCTCAGCCTTCCAAGTAGCTGGAACTACAGGCGTGTGCTACCGTGCCCGGCTTATTTTTTTATTTATTGTAGAGATGAGGCCTCACCAAGTTGCTCAGGCGGGTCTCGAACCTGCGGGCTCAGGCAATCCACTCACCTCAGCCTCTCATAGTGCTGGGATTACAGGCTGAGTCACCAAGCCCGGCCGTTAATTCTTATTAATTAGTGCTATTGATAAAGAAAATATGTTTTTATTTAAAATTTTCAAGTAACGTGTATGCATTTGCATATTTTTACCTGAAACAGACAAGTCTCATGTTATGGTTTTAATTAACTATAAATATAAATAGCTATGTTATGGCAGAAACTGATGAGAATGATGTCTTTTGACATAATGAATTTCCTGGGAACTAAACTGTCAGATTTTTAACATAATAGTGGTATAATGCTCAATTGTGCTGTTAAACTTATTTTGACTCTATATTGTTACTTTTCCCTTTTTATTAAAGTCTTTCTCTTTTTATTTAATTTAAACTCTTGGTTAGTATTCTAACCAAGTGAAGATAAAAAGTTTGGGATGAGATCTTAGTAGTCTGCCACATTAAAAATACAGATTGTAGTGCTACGTGTCTGAGAATTAATGGGTTTGAAAGAATCACTCCAGCTAAGAAGAGGGCTTCTATTATATGGCAGTGCAACAGCAAGGGGGCATTATTAGACAAGCTGCTAATGGTAGAGATCCAAAAAGCAGAGGCATCTAGGATAACATACCCTGGAGTGTAATCGTCATTATCAGACAGCTACCACATGGGATAATCCCAGGGGTGCGTGGGATCTGTTTGGAACACTAATTCTGCATTTTGCACTGTACAACACAAATGGTACACTGTCTTTCTTTTATTTTTAAAAACATCAAACTCAAGACAACACTTTTTCATCTATACAAGATCATCCTTCCAACAGTCATGTTTCCCTTGTAATGCCTGGAAGAAAACTGAAATTCACCATTCTAAATGCACTTAAGGAATTGAAGTTCTGTGTTCTATAATGGCCATATGTCATTCAGGTACCCACGGTTGTTGTTATTTCAAAATCAAACAGTGCAGTGTCCGTTCTTCTCCGAGTTGCTTACTTATAGGCCACACTTGACATTTTAAGTCTAAGTAATGTAATGACAGCCGGATGCAGAGGAACACAGAAAAGATTATTGTAAGTCAAAACTTTTAGTATGATGGCCAGACAATTAGACAAACCTCATTAGATTTTTTTTCTTTATTCAGAGTTTGCCAAGGTTTTATCGAATTGAATGTGAATGTAATAGGGATAAATAAGGACAAAGCAAAAGAACAAGGATTAAGCAGAAGAGAATACTGACAAATTTTAGTTCCTCATACTGGCAGAAATTGGTGGTAGAAACCAAAGAGGAAGAGTCTACCATAGTGCATTTACCGATGCCACAGAGAAGTTAAATATGGAAAAAAAGATGCAGACATTTGCCCTTCCTTATTCTGTTGGGTACTTTTAAATGAGGCAAGTTTGAATGCTATATAGAGAAATTATCTCTTTGAATGAAAGGGAGAAGGAGACAAAAAAAAATAGCTAACAATAGTGCTTACTCTCCACCAGATACTCTTCATGGTGTTTTAAATATGTTAACTAATTTAACTCTTGCACCAATCCCCACATGTATTGTCCCATTTACATGATTAAACGAAAGTATGGAAAAGTTAAGTAGCTTACCCAGAATCACAGAGGTTGTAAGGGACCATCTGAACCTGAGCGAGGATTCTCCCCAGGCCATCTGGCTATAGACCTCACTGTACTGCTGTGCCTGGAATTTTTCAGACCTAATAGAAAACAGACTTTTTATTTTTATATGATATTGTCTTCATAGTCATATTATTAAGATCCCACAATTTTATCCAATTAGCAGCAAAATTCTTATGGCGCCTTAAAGCAAATAATATGTATTTTGTTTGCAAGTTAAAATCTCTTTTTGGTCATTCAAATTTCATATAGACAGTTGGCGCCTAAGACCTAATTCACAAACTGATTTTCAGTGACTAGCTTGTTGAAACTTACTGATCAAAGATGCCTTCCGTTGTCATTTTAATGTGTTCAAAATTCTTGCATTTGGCATGATTGCATTTTATTATGATTAGTTTTGTTTCATGAGGCATATAAAGTTTTCTTGTATTTGGTACCTTTTAGTGCATTGTTTCTTTTAAATAATGTCGTTGTGTATTTTAGGTTTGCTTTTCCAGAAACATTTTTATCCAAACTTACTCATCTTCTGCATGTCTTTCTTAACCAGGTATAATTTTTTAAAAAGATCATTTGAAGTATGACTTTAGATTCTGACTTTAACCACTAGAAAACCTATTAGCTCATCCAAATTGTATTACAAGAAATAATGAAGTGGCATTTAAGAAGGTTTAAAAAAAGATGGAGAACTCCATGATAATCAATTTTAGATCTTTAGAAAATGTATATTGGAGTGGCTTTGCTACATGTGAGTGTTTTGTTGTTTCTGACAGTTATCAGTACCTGGACTTTTTACTTTACAAATGAGAAGAGAGACCTTAGGCAACACCTGAGGTGGAAACACTGGGAGTTGGGGATGGGAATGGGGGGTGGGTAAAGGGTAGAGGAATGGGGGGGCACTGGGAAAGAGGCTGGAAGCAACCTCAGGAGGGCAAATAGCATGAGGAATTAGGCTGGAAATACTGAGCAAAAAGGATTCTATCACTGAGGCATGAGAACAAAAGAAAAGAGTAGAGAAGTGGGAATACACAGGTTGGGGTCAATTGAAATAAGTCCACCTCTTTTTAAAGCACACTTAAATCAAACAAACAAACAAACAACTCCTTTTGGAGTTGTCTGTGTCACCAGCTAGATGTTGCCTCAATTTGCCTGTAACTATATCCTCATCATTATGAACTATTAGGAAAGGAATGGTTTTATATTATTCAAGGGAGATACACTTGCAAGTCCCATGAGAACCCAGAATATTTTTATTATATTTTGTGATTACCATTGGAGATGCTGCTTATCTTATTTCTTGTAAAACTCAGAGGGAAGCCTTCCAAGGGCTTTACTGCTCTTGGGGCCCTTTGTAATCAAATATGCTTCTTCAGCAGTAATTTTAGCATCTATTATCGGTGCTTGAGCCCTGGCAGTTCAGCAGCCTTGCAGCTTTGACATCACTTGTGGTTTGCAGACCATCATGCAGTGCTGTCTAGTGCTCCTGATAATAGTTTCTAAATGCTTAGCTGATTTATACTGACTGGAACTGTCCCATCTCTTCCTAGCAATTGAATTTGGCAAATTAATCATTTAACCGTTTCCATCTTGTACACAGGCCTCACTATGAGGTCATCAGTGTCACACCAAGTGTGACTTCATATTGACCAAAAAAAAAAAAAAAAGTTTGTGCTGGAATTGGGAATGTGCACCACCTCTAAAAGATGTACACATTGTCTTTTTAAAAGAAACAAAGGCAAACAAAAGTCTGTTTTTTCAAGTGCACGTAATGAATCCACCACAGAACCAAAAGGGAAATCTGTGCTCCTCACTTGCAGCCACATCCTTGGCCCCCTAGGCTTCATTCGCTTTTCACTAAAACTCCTGCGCCTGAAGCATGGAATCAATGTGCTTGAGTCTAGCCTTGCCCTTAGACTCTCAGAGCTGATTCTAAGATGTTAGGTTTGAGGACCTAAACAGGGGCATGCATTATTTTGACGTGATAGCTCTCTATTCACTGTAACCTGGGAATTCTATGTAGCAGAATCTATCTTTAACCAGGACATTTAATTAAGCAGAGAGTCTGTGGGAAGGGGCTTAACAGGCACATGACTGGTCCCCCAAGCAAATACAAAGGTGTCTTTGACCTCTTAGCTGTCCTCTCGTATCATGTCCTTAGAGTATGCTGTGGGGGCTCCATGTAACACCTCCATCCTTCCCTTCCCCCTGTTCCTCTTACCCTACCTCACCAGAGAGACGCTTCAACCTCCTACGTAAAGAATCCTCAAATAAACACCAAAGGTAGGAATTCCTTGGTTGTACATTACATTGACTCAGAGGGGCACAACAAGGATGTTTCTCTTTGCCTCAAGGGTCAATTTGACCCAGATCCAGGGTTTAAATTTTAAGGCTAAAGAAGGAGCTTTTGGTTGAATTGATTGTCTTCTAAAGCTAAAGAAGTTTACAATTTTTTTTAAAAACATAATCTTCTCACTGGTATTCTGATTTCTAGTGCAATATGGTACAATGTGTTCTCAAGACTAATTCTTGGAACAGTCTAGAAAGATTCATGTGCTTCTTATTTTGTTGCTACTTGTTGAAGACCAAATGGGTTAAATGTGTCAGACACTATAGGTCATTTGCATGACACACTACATATTAATAAAAAAGGATATGTGGAATTCAAGGGTATGTTTCATCCTGTTTCAGCATTTAATTTCAGATCATAGCCAAGTATCTATTTTCATTGCAGAAACCCAGAATTTGCCAAAGTCAACATGAAATAAAAAAGTTACATGGCAAAGGAAAAGAGTTAAGACATGTACACAGATACTGTTCCTTTCGATTGTTATCCAAGTAGTGTTGTTTTTTAAAAAGTATTAAACTTTAAATTGGAGCTTAGAAAGCTTTTAGCTGGAGAATTCAATTTTTTTTTTTTTTTTTTTTTGAGTTGGAGTCTTACTCTGTTGCCCAGACTGGAGTGCAGTGGCCACTCCCGGCCACTGCAGCCTCGACCTGCTGGGCTCCAGCAATCCTTCTGCCTCAGCCTTCCAAGTAGCTGCAACTACAGGTGTGTGCTACCACACCCGGCTAATTTTTGTTTTGTTGTAGAGATGAGGTCTCGCCAAGTTGCCTGGGCGGGTCTCAAACACGCGGGCTCAGGCAATCCACTCACCTCGACCTTCCAAAGCACTGGGATTACAGGCTGAGCCACGAGTCCAGCCAAGAACTCAATTTTTGTATTGATTTATACTTCATTCTGAAACTGCTCACAAAGTTTAAATATTTCCTCTGTTTATTACAGAAATGTTCAGGTTATAATGTTCACAATCAATAGCCTTAACAAGGGTGAGAACTGGTAGAACTTGGCATTTTTCATATAAATAATATTTTACAATTTTAGTTTCAAACTAGTTAAGAAATGCACATTTTTTGGTAGTAAGGAGAGATTTATCATGACCACATTATATAAAGATGGTTTTTGCTTGTGGTGAGTTAGAAACCTGGAGTTTTCAAAACTCAGTTTTTGATTGAGGTAGCAAATTATCCTATTTTGCAGCAAATTACCATACATCTTTCTTAATCCAGATTTGACATGTGAAAAATCCATATATGGCATGTCTGTAAAGTATGAGACTTGGTTTTGAAATTATTAATACATAATTTATTAAAAGTGTGTGCTGTTCTTGAGAGAGTTCCTCTGGAAATTTGCACTTATTCCATAATTCTCATAATTTTTTCCTGAAACTTCTTAGGCTACCTAAGAGTGGATTCGGGAATTTAAAACCACTCTGGAAAAATTTTTCAAATTGCTCTTGCAGTCATACATTCTTTGAGATACACACCTATTTCACATGTCATGGCCTAAATAATTTTTGACCTTTCTAAAATTATTTTCCACTTTGAAAGGGAAATAATTTGCTATGCTTGCAGGTATTCAAAAAATAAATAAATAAGCTGCATTCTCTAAAAGCATTTTCAGAAGGGGACTTTTCAAACTGGTTGTAGTAATAGTAACAACTTTGATGTAACAGCACCACTTTTGAAACAGCACAATCATCTGGATGTATTAGTCTTTACTTGTTTGTTAAAAAAATACTTTTATATGAGGGGGGACCTCCAAAACCCAGAATTTTTTTTAAAATCTTGTATTTATTCTTACATGTTTAAACTTAAGTCACCTTCAAAATACTCTCCGTTGGATGCAATATACCTATCGAGATCCTTTTTATACTGCTCGAAACAGCTTTTGAACCCGTCAATTTTGATGCCTTTTAGTGCTTCTGCTGTTTTTTGTTTCACCTCTTCCACATCAGCAAAACATTTCCCTTGGAGGACTTTTTTCATTGGGTAAACAAAAAAAAGTATCTTAGGGTGAGATTGGGTGAATAAGGAGAGTGGGGCATGGGGGTCATGCTGTGTTTTGGTCAAAAAAACTGAACATTTAGCAAAGTGTGGGCAAGTTGTTTGTTTAAACATCATGAAATGGGCAAATGCGCTGTAAGAATCTCAAAAATAAAACACAGCCTTCTATGTTCACTTTTCTTGGGCTTAGTGGCTCAGCCTGTAATCCCAGCACTTTGGGAGGGCAAGGCAAGCAGATTGCCTGAACCTGCGGGTTCGAGACCCACCAGGTCTCGATTGGTGAGACCTCGTCTCTACAATTAATCAAAAACTAGCCAGGTGTGGTAGCACGCGCCTGTAGTTGCAGCTACTTGGAAGGCTGAGGCGGAAGCCCATCAGATTGAGGTTGTGGTGGCCAGGAGTGTTGCCACTGCATTCCAGTCTGGGTGACAAAGTGACACTCCAACTCAAAAAAAAAAAAAAAAAAAAAGAAAGAAAATGTTCATTTTCTTGCACCTGAATGCAGTTGCTGTTCTAGTGATCTCCATGATAGCTTATAAATTGCTTGTCTTTGCCCTTTGGAGGAATATATGATCTTTTTACTTTGTATGATAGCATAGCATATCTTGCCTGTTGTATCACAGGCATTTTTTAAAAAATACTATATCCTTTAGTAGTAAAATGTGTTAACAAACTAGGACTTCACAAATTAGAAAAAACCCTACATTTTTGAAAGTCAGATAATTACTTGAAATGTTTTTTTAAATCAAAATATGATTTTTATGCTTGAGATTATATTGACATCATTTTGATGAGAGTGGTATCTAATATGACTCTACTTTGATAGTTTGTGAGTTACATTATGAAAGTGATAGCACAGTATCATGTCTATAGACTGTGGTTAGAATCTATTGATGGAATAAATAATGTAAATATTGAAAAATTAGTTCATGAGTGATATTTGATACATTATAGCATCTTGATGGATATTTTAAAATAAATAAGATTCACTTTTATAAATCTTTATCTTTATTTTATTTTATTTTTAAGACATGGGGTACAATTCAGGATTAAGTATATAAGTGGTCATCATACAGGTAAAGTTTGTGCTTCCCTTTGGTTCCCACTTCGCCTGGTTTGAGATCAGGTACCTTTACTGATGCTATATACCCACCCTTCCCCTAGCAGTGTCCCACTAACTGCCAGACCCTTTCTTAGAGTATTACAATAAATGTTCAGGATTCACTTATGAGCGGGGACATGTGATACTCAGTTCTTTGTTTCGGTCATAGATCACTGAGTATGATAGACTCTAAATCCATGCAAGTTGCTGTGAAATCCATAGTTTTGTCCTTCTTTATGGTTGTGTAAAATCCCATCATGTATATATACCACATTTAAAAAAAAAATCCAGTCCAGTTTTGATAGGCAACATGGTTGGTTCCATGTTTTTGCTGTAGTGAATAATGCTGCAATAAACATGCATGGCCAGATTTTTTTTATAGAATGACTTGAGTTCCTCCAGGCATATTTCCAGAAGGGGGATTGCTGGGTCGTATGGAAGGTTGAGTTTTAGGTCTTTTAGGAATCACCACACTGTTTTCCACAGAGGTTGTATTACTTTACACTCCCACCAACAGCGTAGAAGCATTCCCTTTTACCCACATCTTCACCAGCATCTGTTGTTTTTTGTTTTATTAATGATGGTCATCCTGTCTGGAGTTAGGTGGTATCTCGGTGTGGTGTTACTTCTCATTTCTTTGATGATTGGTGTGTCTGAGCACTTTTTCACGTATCTGATGGCTGCTCATATCTTCTTTTCAGAAGTGTCTATTCATATCTTTTGCGCACTATTAAAAACAAATTTTAAGGATGTAAGGAACAATTCAGGATTAGGTATATAAGTGGTCATCATACAGGTAAAGTTTGGGCCTCCCTTTGGTACCCACTTCACCCGGTTTGAGACCAAGTACCCTTATTGATGTTATGTGCCCCTCCTCACCTGGCAGTGTCCTGCTTATTGCCAGTCCCTTTCTTATTGTATTATGGTAAATGTTCAGGGTCCATTTATGTATGAGTGAGAACATGTGGTACTCATGTGGTACTTGTTTCTGTGTTAGATCACTGAGTATGATATACGCTAAGTCCATCCAAGTTGCTGTGAAGTTCATATGTTTGTCCTTCTTTATGGGTGCATAATATTCCATCATTTATATGTACCAAATTTTTTTTATCCAGTCCAGTTTTGATGGGCAACATAGTTGGTTCCATGTTTTTCCTCTTGTGAATAGTGCTGCTATAAACATGTGTATGCAGATATCTTTTAGGTAGAATGCTTTGAGTTCCTCTGGGTATATTCCCAGTAGAGGGATTGTTGGGTCATATGGAAGGTTAAGGTCTAGTTCTTTCAGAAATTGCCACGCTGTTTTCCAAAGAGGTTGCACTAGTTTGCATTCCCACCAGCAGCACAGAAGCATTCCCTTTTCTCCACATCCTCTCCAGCATCTGTTGTTGTTTGTTTTATTTTTTATTTTTTATTTTTTTTGAGTTGGAGTCTCACTCTGTCGCCCAGACTGGAGTGCAGTGGCCTCTCTCGGCCACCACAGCCTCGACCTGCTGGACTCCGGCAATCCTTCCACCTCAGCCTTACATGTAACCAGAATTACAGGCATGCGCTACCACGCCCGGCTGATTTTTTGATTTATTGTAGAGATGAGGTCTTGCTGCCCAGGCGGGTCTCGAACCTGTGGGCTCAGCCAATCCACTCACCTCCGCCTCCCAAAGGTGCGGGATTACAGGCTGAGCCACCGAACCCAGCTGTTTTTGTTTTATTAACCATGGCCATTCTTACTGGGGTTAGGTGGTGTCTCTGTGGTTTTGATTTGCATTTCTCTGACAATGAGTGAGGTTGAGCACTTTTTCATGTGTTTGTTGGCTGCCCGTATATCTTCTTTTGAGAAATGTCTATTCATGTTTTTGCCCACTTTTTAATGGGGCTGTTTGGTTTTTTCCTTTCAGTACATTAGAGTTCTTTGTAGATCCTGGATGTTAGGCCTTTGTCAGATATACAGTTAACAAATATTTTTTTCCCACTCTGTGGTCTGTCTCCCTGCTCTCTCGATGGCTTCTTTTGCTTTGCAAAAGCTTTTCAGTTTAATGAGATCCTACTTGTCTATCTTATCTCTTCTGACATGAGTATCTGGGGTTTTTTATCAGGAATTGGTTGCCTGCTCTGATTTTCATAAAGGTGTCTCCTGTATTTTCTTTTCGTTTTTTAGTTGGAGTCTCATTCTGTTGCCAAGGCTGGAATGCAGTGGTATGCTCACAGCCACCACAGCCTTGACATGCTGGACTCAGGCGATCCTTCCACCTAAGCCTTCCAAGTAGCTGGAACTACAGGCATTTGCTAGCATGCCCGGGATTGTGCTTTTTATTTGTTTCTCTGCCTGTTTGTTTTGGTGTATAAGAATGCAATTGTCTTTGCACATTTATTTTGTACCCTGAGACTTTGCCAAAATCCTTTATCAGCGTGAGGAGGTTTTTGACAGATTCTCGGGTTTTCAAGGTATAGGATCATATCGTCAGCAAAGAGGGATAACTTAACTTCCTCTTTTCCTCCTTGAATACCCCTGATTTTCTTCTCTTGTCTGGTGACTCTGGCTAGGACTTCCAACACTATGTTGAATAGGTGGGGTAAGAGTGGGCAGCCTTGTCTTGTTCCGGTTTTCAGAGGAAATGCTTCCAATTTCTGTTCATTTAGCAATATGTTGGCTGTGGTTTATCATAGATGGTGCTTACTATTTTGAGGTATGTTCCCTCTATGCCTAGGTGTTGAAGGGTTTTTATCAAGAAGGGATGCTGGATTTTGTCAAAAGTTTTTTTTGTGTCTAATGATATAATCATGTGGTTCTTGTTTTTACATCTGTTGAGTATTTAATTACATTTATGGTCTTGTGGATGTTGAGCTAGCCCTGTATCCCAGGGTGAAGCCTACTTCGTTATCTGAATGATTTTTGAGATGTGTTGTTGGATCTGATTTGCTGGAATTTTGTTGAGAATTTTTGCATCTTTGTGCATTAGGGGTATTGGCTTGTAATTTTCTTTCTTTGTTGGAATTACCCAGTTTGGTTATCAATGTGATGTTAGCTTCACAAAATGATGTGCAAAGAGTTCTATCTTTCTCTATTGCCTGGATTACTTTCAATAGGATTAGAATCAGTTCCTCCTTGTATGTTTTGTAGAATTCCACTGGAAAACTGTCTGGTCCAGGACTTTTTTGGTAGGTAGGCTTTTTTTTTTTAATGACGGAGTCAATTTCCTGGATTGTTATTGACCTATTAAGGTTCTCAATTTTTTGTTGTTGTTGTTTCAACCTTGGGAGGTGGTGTGATGTCAGAAAGTCCTCCATTTCATTTAGATTTTTTAGTTTGTTTCCATACAGGTGTGTATAGTAAACTCTGATAATCTTTTGTATTTCTTTGGGGTCAGTTATGACTTGGTCTTTTGTGTTTCTGATTGTTTATCTGGGCTTTTTCTCTCTTTCTCTTGGTCATTCTGGCTAGGGGGTCCATCAATCTTGTTTATCTGTTCAAAGAACCAGCTTTTTGTTTCATTGATTTTTTTCTATGATATTTTTTCTTCTGTGTTCCATATTTGGACTTTTACTTTGGTGATTTGGATTCTTCTACTGAAGTTAGGGTTTTTGTGGTCTTGCCTTTCTAGCTCCCTTAGGTTAACTTGTGCTTTTTCTATTTTCTTGGTATGTGTTCATAGAGATATGACTTATCTCCTTAGTACTGTTTTCATGGCATCCCAGAGGTTTGGGTAAGATGTTTCTTTGTTTTTATTTGTTTCCAGGAATATCCTAATTTCTGTTTTAATTTCTGTGTTGATCTAGGATTTGCTCAGCATCATGCTGTTTAGTGTCCATGTCTTTGTGGGTTTGGGGAGAATTTTTTTAGTGTTGATATTTATTTTTATTCCACTGTGGTCTGAAAAGGTGCATGGCAGTATTTCAGTCTTGTAAAATTTGTTTATGCTTGATTTATGGATAAGAATGTGGTTGATCTTGGAGTACAACCCATGCGGTAATGAGTAGAATGTATATTCCATGGTTGTTGGGTGAAGTGTTTTGTAGTAATCTATCAAGTTCATTTGGTCAAACATCAAGTTGAAGTTACAGCTCTCCTTATTGATTTTTTGCCTCAGTGATCTATCTAGGGTTGTTAGTAGGGCATTTAATTCCCCTGCTTTGATGGTGTTAGAGTCAATATCTTTTTTTAGTTAACTTATTAGCTGTTTTATAAAAGCTGGTGCTCCTGTGTTGGGTGTACATATGTTTAGGATGGATATTTATTGTTAGTAGATACAACCTTTTATCATTATGTAGTGTCCTTCTATATCTTTAATTTTTAATATCTTAAAAATTGTTTTGTCTGATATTAAGATTGCAACTCCTGTCTTCTTTTGTGTTCTGTTTGCCAAATTTCCATCCTCTAACTTTGAGTCTGTGAGTGCCCTTTGTAGTAGGATGTGTTTCCTGGAGGCAGCAAATTATTGGGTCTTTCTCCACCCCCCCACGTTTGTCATTCTATGTCTTTTCAGTGGTGCATTTAGTCCATTCACATTCTGACTGATTATTAGGATGTGAAAGTTTATCCCTGTCATGAGGCTCTTATAAAGTTATTTGTTGTTGTGTTGTTGCTGTTTGTTTATTGGTTGATTTTCTTTAGATATTTTGGGTTGATAGATGTGTGTGTTTTCAGTTTTGCAGTCACAATGCATGCCGTGTTGGTTCTTGGTTTTCCTGCATTCTTGGGAAGAATGTGGTATTCTTCTTCTTCTTTCTTCTGTGCTTAATACCTTCTTAAACATCTCCTGTAGAGCTAGTCTGGAGGCAGTATACCTCTTTTGAGTTGAATGTCTGGGAAGGATTTTCATTCTCCATCACTGATAAAACTTAGCTTAGCTGGGTAGGAAATTCTTAGAATTGTTTATCCTTAGAACTTTGAAGGTTTGACTCCTGTCTCTTCTAGCCTATAGTGTTTCTGTAGATACATCTGCTGCTATTCTAATTGGTCTTCCCTGGTGGGTAATCTGCCCTTTCTTTCTCGCTGCCTTTAGGATTTTTTCTTTTATACCTACTTTGTGTAAGCAAATTACTATGTATCTTGGAGTTGGCCTTCTCATTTGATGCCTTGCAGGGGTTCTCTGAATCTCTTGTCTTTGAATGGTTGCATCTCTGATGAGATGAGGGAAATTTTCTTGGATAACCTTGTGGAATGTTTTTTCCAGGTCATCTCTGTCTCCCTTTCTGCCTCAGGATTGCTAATCAGGCATAAATTTGACTTCTCAATATAATCACACATCTCATTGAGGCTTTGTTCTGTCTTTTTAATAAATCTTTTTTTTGAATGATTTAAATCTTGTATATGTTACATTGTCTGTAAAATCATAAACCTGAAATCAGAGTCAAGAAAATGTTGTAAAAAGTAAATTCAATATTTATAGAGATTAATTCACAATTCATATTAAGTGATTACTGTGGTTCCCAATGCTACATGATATGCTATGTGGATCTTACACTTAACTGACTCTAGGTCTCTAGAGAGATGTGTCAAACTAAGGGTCTCTGTGGCTTCTCTGTGCTTCATGGCAAATCTTAATGCAGATGTCTGAATTCTGTTCTTTAAAGTGTGATGAATTTGAACTTTTTGTTTCTAAAGTACTTCCAGATCAGAATTCATGCTGTGACTTTCTGAATTCTTCTTTGTCATCTTAGTTGATATAGTCGTACCCCGTCAATTCTTAGTATTTTCAATATGGTAACAGAGAATATTGATTGTATTTTTCCATTGCTGAAATTCTTAAGTGATTAGAAAAATATAAAAAGTTTGTAAGAAGCATCATTCTTTGTTTCTATATGAGTACTATATGTGAAAGTAATTTGTATACTACATAATTTTTTAATCCTAAGGTAATGTTGTTATCCAACAAGAAGACATTTGAGATGTAGGTATACAAAGTACAATGTAGACTTGCCTATTATGCAGATAATAAGACAAAAAACCTGCTTATCCTGAACGTCCTCCCCCCTCAAAAATTTTTGCCCAACTTAGCTGGCTAATTTATCAACTGTCTACTATCACTTAGTCTTTGTAGAAATTATTTCTAGAGCTCTTAAAACCACAGTTTATGTTCACTATGGTTTAGAGCTTATATTTTCTGGTGGGCACAGAATATGTCACCCTATTAAAGAAAGACTCTCAATAATGTTTATGGAGGCAAAGAACAAAATGAAGTCATAAATCTGGAAGACACCCTATTTGGCCACCTCCTTTTCAGGAGAAGTAACTCCAAATAATTAAATCAGGCCATTTAACTTTTTTCTTAAACATTTTTCATTAAGGAGATGTTGTAACTTCCTTCAGTAACCTAAGTCAGCAGTCACATACATTTTCCTAAATAGATTCCTTAGTGTTCAATAATGATAGAAAGGAAATAATAAAGTCTAAAGCCACCCCCTAAATCTTCCTTAATTTTTTGATTGTTTTGCTTTTATTTTAGATGCTTCAATCCATAGTTAATCCCACTTAAATTTAATATACAACTGAATATGCTGAAAACTTATTAAGGAAAGAAATATAAAATCAGATTTCACAAGTATTGTCACTAGGAGTGAAAAGTATTTTATGATTTCTTCCAAGTTCTACTTGTTTTACACTTTTCTGGAAGAGATCTCTGAAGGCAGGGTTGCAAGAGATTTTGAAGAGAGATAAATGGTAATCAAATACAAACATGGCAGAAGTGTCTTTTCTAAGGGTTAATGAGGTCACATTGTTGTATTTTTTGAAGTCTTAGAATACTTGTGGATTTGATTCTGATGACAAAGTACAGCTGTTCTAGTCATCCTTTTTAAATAAAGTTCTTTTATTTAAGATGCATTTCAAAATCAGCAAGCTTCTGAACTGAGAGTCAATTTTCTCTTATGTGCATGCCAGGCACTTTCATATATTTGTGGGAGTCACAGGTTATTTTCCAAAGATAGACTTCTTCCATTCAGAATCACATAGGAGTAAATAAGAGCCCTGTCTGACTCTCTACATCTGAGGCTTGTTTTGAATTCTTATATAAATTCCTTATTTCCACATAATTGTGCTGTGTTAAACATGTCTGAACATTAATTGTATCTTTTCACTGTTAAAACTCTCAAATGATTTGACAAATGCCAAAAGTTTTAAAGAGGCATCATTCTTTGTTTCTCCTCCAAATTTCCTTAGGGACCTTTGATTTGGAGAGAGTTGCCCACAAAACTGTCATCAACACCATCTTTTTCACTGCCTTTTTTTTTCTTTTACTTTTTATTGAAATATATCCATATAGAAAAGTGCACATATATTAAGTACACATCTTGATAAATTTTTACAAGTTGAACAAACATCCATATAATCAGCACTCGGTCGAGAAATAAAGCATACCAGCACCTGAGAAGTCCCCCCCTCAGCTACCTTGTAGTCACTAACTCTTCCATCATTCCACTCTAAGTAGCCATTACCTTGGCTTCCAACAGCATGATTTTTTTTTTTTTTTACCTATTTTTGTGCTTTATTTAAATGGAATCAAAATGTAGTTGCCTTTGTGTTTAGTTTCTTTCACTCAGCATTATTTGTGAGAATTATCTTATTATTACACATAGTTGGAAACTGCTTATTCTTGCTTCTGTACAGTATTACATTGTGTGAATATGGCATACTTTCCATTTCACTGTTGGTGGGCATTTGGATGGGTTGCTAGCTGGTGCAATTATGAATAGTGCTCCTGCGGACATTCCTGCACATTTCTCTTGGTGAATAACTTTCATACATTTCTTTTTGGTATATACTTATGTGTAGGAGATTATAAAAATTTTTAATTTTCAAATTATTAATGAAAAACTTATATAACTGAGAGTAATTTCCAATCAGCATGAATCAGTCAGAGTTACTGTGCTGAGTTGGTACAGTGGTTCCAGTGAGTTGATATACTTTTTTTTCTAAAGCATAGAAACTTAATATTATAGTTATCTTTTGAATCCTTCTTGTGAGAAAGGGTTTGCTTTTTATTAGACATTTAGATACTCAGAAAATAACCCCTGAATTCCTCATGGCTACCTATTGCTACCTTCCAAGATCTCTATAAATTCAGAAGTTCCCAACTAGAGAACCACTGCTTTATGTCTGTTCTTTTCCCCATTACTTAATAATCCAGCTTGCTTGAAAAAAAAAGTCAACAATGTGCTACTCATCCATTCATTTATTCATTCACTTAACTTAAGTGACATTTATTGATAACTCACCTTGAGCCAAGTATACAACAATAAACAAATGGTATAAAGTCTAATAGAAGATAGACAATGAAGAAATAAATTGATATTGACTATCATGTCAGATGCTTTGGACTTACAGCAAGGTAAAGAAAGGAGAAAGAGGACAACTTGGTTGGAGGTAGGGGTGCTGCTATGAAGGGCAGGAGTAGTGAAGAATGGTCTTGCTGTAGAGATTACATCTGAGCAGAGACTTGAGGAAGGATACCACGTGGATGTATGGGATAAGACTATCCCAGATGGAGTAATCAAGTGTAAGGGCCCTAAGACCGGAATGTGTTGTAGTATATTTGAGAGTCATCAAGGAGGCCAGTATCATAGAGCAGATGAGTGAGGGGCAGACTATTAGGAGTTGATGCTGGTAAGGTTGACAAGAGTAGAGTATGAAGGATATTGTAGGACATTATTAGGTGAGAAACCTTTGAAGAATCTGAAGACTTGAAGTGAGATCATTTGATCTATGTTTTAAAGCCTTCCTCTGCTACAGTGTGGAGAATAGATTGGAGTAGGGGAGATGGTAAGACTGAAAAGTGCAGGGAGAAGCCTGCAGTGGTTCCAGTGAGAAATGATGCTGGCTTGCACCGAGGTGAAAGTGGGCCAGAGTTGAGGTTTGCTCTTTGTTTTTTAAGGTAATCTCACTGGGATGTTCAGGTGGATTGGATATTTGGTAGCAGAACAAGGAGTTTAAGAAGGGGCTGTAACTGTGCTAATACTTTTCCAAACATTGTGTTTCTCACTATACTACTGTTTCTCACAACACTGATCATATAACTACAGGGCTTGCATGGCTAGTACTAGACCACAGGGCTACTCAGCTGGGATCAATACCAGTACTTCCCTCATGGCCTGTGTTGAGAATTAGACAAGGCATGGAAGGATATTAGCATAGTTCTTAGAACCTAAAAAAACCTTCATAAAGTGTGCCCCAGGTATTCTCCTTCAGTAAAGGAGGTACTATTACTATGTCCAGAATACATTCAAGAAAACAGGTTCAGAGAAGTTAAATCACTTGTTTGGGATTGCACCTGTTGTTAGGTGCCGGAGCCAGTCCTCAAACTGAGGCCTGTCTGATTGGAAAGTCCACCTTCTAAACCATCCATATTATCTCTCAGATATCTCAATTCTCTTTTATTTTGCTGTGATGAAGACTATTTCATCTTAAAATCTATGCATTATCTTTAGTCCTCTCTACTGTCTCTTTATTTCTTAAATAACCATCAAGTCATCTTATTTCTTTTCAGATTTCTTCTTTCTTCTCTCAGATTCATATGAGATATGCCATGTCTACTTTCAACCTCTTTATAAACCCAGCCCTGGTCCCCTTCGACCTGGGTTACTGAAATAGTTTTTCAGCATCTTATTCTTCTCTGGTTCGTTCTTTATCATTTCTGTCTTTTGAATCTTCAAACATCACTCTCACTTTTTATTTCCCCTTATCCAAACTTGAGCCGTAGGGATTGATTCTTGTCTATTTGATCAGTAATGAGTTCTATTACCTAGCTTTAAAAGCTATCTATATAATAGGATGCACTTCCCCTCCTACCCCCAACCTACACAACTACTCCCCAGGCTGACCTCTTCATTTCAGTCAGGCGGGTTTTATTTTTGCCCTTTTTGCTGCCATGCTCTCTCTCACCCCACATACTCACTTACACACATCATGCACTTACACTAAACTCCCCCAATTTTAGCTTTCCCTTCTGTATCTTCCCAGAATAGGGGTAATAATAATATAATACTTACAGTAGTAGCAGCAGAAACCATTTATTGAGCACTATGTGGAAAACAGTTATGATTTGTTTATATTATTTTATTTAATCCTCATGTTATATAGATATCATTGCTTCAAATGATCAAAATATTTTAATTATGAAAATGTGTAAATATACAAAAAACCCAAGAACAATATAACTGACATTTATGGACCCACCTCTCATGTTTTATTTATTTAAAATGTTTGCCATTTTTGCTTCAGTGTTTTCTGTCCCCGAGATTTAGAATATTAGGTGACTTGCTCAAGTCACACTATTGTTAAGTGACAATTGATCTTTGAACCTAGCTGATATTTGACTCTTTGTTAGTGTGCCTGTAAACACATCTCTCCAACCTCCACATCTCATATTTATTTCAAGATGTCCCTCATCCCGAAGGCTTTTCCTTGTATGGTTCTATCCTGTTTTTTGGTCCTCTGTAAGAATACAAGCTGAGATTTATTCATTCAGCTGAGTAGTCTTTAGGAGGCTTTTTTGGGTTCCAGGAACTTTGCTAATTCCTTTCCAGGCCTTGTATAATTCTAAACAAAGTCCATGAGGGAGCCACTGGTATTGAACCCAGTTGATACAAGATACAAGAGGAACCCACATTTTAGAGGTTAAACCACTTGTTCACTACTATGGACTTATTGGGGAGCTCAAGCTAGCATTTATGTCAGGTGTATCTGACTCTAAAGCCAACACTTTTAATTGCCTTTCAACTCTGTATTCATTGCAAAAGAATATATATATTTTTTCTTACCATTGCAGTTGGTATGAAATACCGACTGGGAGTGAGCACCTATTCCAAGCCTCTGGCATCTCCTGATTTTTATAGGTGAGGATGTTAATGTCTAAAGAAAGTATATGACCAGTACTAGACCACAGGGATACTCAGAGGAACTTGGATTAGAACTCATGCTTCATGACACCTGGTCTGGGTCTTCTCTATTATGTAATTCCTTCAGTTAAAGAAAATAGGTATGTGAACAGATCCATAAAACATATTTAAACCACTTCTTGTGTTAATCTTTTGATAAAACCATTCTCTTAAAGACCATCCCTAATGACCTCACCATGACATCTAAATTATTTCTTAATTTTCATACTTAGTGTATTCTTTATGAAACTCTTCTTCCCTTAGCTACTCTGGATCTGAATTTTCCTTGTTCTCCTTCTAATTCTGGTTACACTTTCTCTCTCTTCTTTGTTAATTATTTCTCCTTCTTCTAAAATATACGCAATTGTCAAGACTGTCTCAGCCCTCTTTTTCTTTGCTTTCTCCCCAAGGCTTTCTGTGCAGAAGACCCTGAGTCTTTATCTCTAACCTAATTTCTTCTGCAAAGTTTAGACCTGGTACTTAGACTACTGGTGAAATTTAACTTGGGTAAAGCTAATTTCAACATCTACTGTCCTCACCAAAACTGTTTCTCCCTTTACATTTAGTACAGTGTCATCCCAGTGGCTTGTCATTCTCTCTGTCAGTACCCTATGGTTTCCTTAACTCTTGCCTGTACTTTTATAGAATCCTCTTAAGGGTTGTGCCTATCACTAGTCAAATCCTACTTCACTCCGTCCTCATAACTGAAACCAAAGTGATCTTCTTAAGGATACCTTAGGTAATTTCATTCTCCTGTGCATATCAACTTTGGGGAGTTCCCTAGTGCTTACCAACTAAAATTGGGCCTTTAAAGTTCTTTCAAAAATATAATTTCAACTGACCTTTCAGGTCAAATTAACCTATTTCTTTTCTTTTTGATATATATTCACTCTCCCAATTCTGTACCTTTTTGCTAATATTGTTTCTTTCTCTAGAAAGTGTTTAAATACTTCTATTAAGACACATTTCATCCTTCAAGCCTACCCCCTTGTATCTCTTCCTTATATCCTCAGCCAAAAGTAATACTCGGTGAATTTTTTGTGAAACTAATGATAACAGGTACTAAAGAAAAGGCTAGGAAAAGAGAATTTGCTTAAAACAGTGGCCAATATTTCATAATAAATAGGAATAAAAGAATTTATTGGAACTTTAACTTGAAAAATGAAACTGAAGATTATAAATTGTTGACAAATTTATTTACTTATAATTGATACAATTTATGTTATAATTGAACTTATGTGCTAATTCTTGGAATCTAAAAAAGTAATTAAAATTTTTATTTGGTTTTTGGCATAATTTTCTAATAATTATATGATAGAATGATTCGATCACATACTTTTGATTTTTGCAGAACAAACATAAATGTTTTTTGAAAAAATATTCTAGAAAGTCAGTTTTAATTTAATTCTAGAAAGTCAGCACCTTTTAATTATTTGATTTTAGGTATCATATCAGTCTCTTTTTCAGTTAACTAGTTTCTGTCTTCCACATTCTCGTTTGTAAATGATTTTGCATGTGATTTGAATGGTTCTCTTTCACCTCTACTTTCGTTGTCTTTACGCAATTGTCAAGACTGTCTCAGCCCTCTTTTTCTTTGCTTTCTCCCCAAGGCTTTCTGTGCAGAAGACCCTGAGTCTTTATCTCTAACCTAATTTCTTCTGCAAAATTTAGACCTGGTACTTAGACTACTGGTGAAATTTAACTTGGGTAAAGCTAATTTCAACATCTACTGTCCTCACCAAAACTGTTTCTCCCTTTACATTTAGTACAGTGTCATCCCAGTGGCTTGTCATTCTCTCTGTCAGTACCCTATGGTACAAATTTTTTCAGTATCTACAATTTCTCTTTGCAGTAGATTAGCATAGATTTTGTAATCATTAGATATCTGCAGGACCCTCTGTGGTTACCAAACATTTTATCCTTAAGTGTTTTACAGTCTTTGTGATGGTCTTAATGTTTGAGTACATATCTGTTCTATCAGGTCTTAAGATTCTTGAGGCAAGAATATTGTTCTTTTTGTACCCTCCACAGAAATTCATGGACAACTTGTATATAGTAAAAACTTAATAAATATTTGCTGAATACTATTGTTGGTTGGTTCCTCAGTAGAACCAACCTTTGCTTTTTGTCATAGTTCATCATTAGAAATAATGCCATAAAACTAGATTTATGGAAAAGTCATCTATTTTTCCCATCAGAGCAGTATACTAATAAGTATTTGCATTCCCGATCAGATTCAGTTTTAGATATAGCCAATGGTATATCATAAAATAAAATAATAGGTAAAATCTTCTTTGATAAAGTAATAAAAACATATTCCATATTTCAAGGCTTATAAAATGTTTATCAGTATACCATGTATAATGATTATATATTCATTACTACCTTTACATTTTATGTACAGGTTGTAATGAATATATAATCATTAGATTATATTAAATACAAATTAGATTATGTATTTAACATAGATGTAGTGGCAGTCACAAACATCAGTGAAGATTCTAATTGACAACAAATTCTCTCCTTCTAAAATTTATAAGGGGCATTGAAGAATTATTTTAATAACCTAATTCTTTTTTTTTTTTTTTTTTTGAGTTGGAGTCTCACTCTGTCGCCCAGACTGGAGTGCAGTGGCCACTCCCGGCCACTGCAGCCTCGACCTGCTGGGCTCCAGCGATCCTCCCGCCTCAGCCTTCCAAGTAGCCAGAACTACAGGAGCGTGCTACCATGCCTGGCTAAATTTTTTGATTTATTGTAGAGATGAGGTCTTGCCAAGTTGCCCAGGCGGGTCTCGAACCCACGGGCCCAGGCAACCCACTCACCTCAGCCTCGCAAAGTGCGGAATTACAGGCTGAGTGACCAAGTCCGGCTAATAACCTAATTCTTTAAAAAGGCTCACTCCAATAAGTCTTGAGCAGATACTTCCTCAGTTGAGACTGAGGGAAGCAAACCAGCAAACAATTCAGTAGACCTTAGGTCTGCCTCATCTTATTGTAGGGATTACTTAATACTTGCTTTTCGAGATGATAATGATTTTGCTTCTGCCACTAAAGAACTGATTAAAAATTTTTCTCATTTACCCTCTCCTGTTCAACTTAAAGCCATTCAATCTAAGAGCAAATAAATTCTACACAAGAGAAAAAGTAATGTCATTCTACTTTGATATTTAGTCATGAGAATACTTCACACATCATTGGAAAGCCGTAAAAACTATTACTAGGATATTGGAATAGACTTTTTAAAGGGAATTTCTGGCAGAAAGTGGTACCTTGACCTAGCATGCACTATTATATGAAAATTACCAAATGAATAAAAGTGGCAAAAATCCAGGAATGGTGGGAAATATGCAGCTGTGATTGAGTAGTAATGAGATCTGTGAAGTGGCTTGAGGTGAAGACTGCCTGCATTGCTAACATCTAACTAGGAAAAAATATTTCTTCCATAACTTGAATGTCCTTGCTCTCTCTATAAAGCTTTCGTCTAGACTAAGTGGAATTGTAGTGTACCTAATCTAATGTGGAGTTTTCAAATACTCTGATAAATATCAGTTTTATAGTTGAGATAAAATGCACACAACTTATTTAAAAGATGAGTTAGAAGCCATTTTGATACTTCCTTTTTCTTTTCAGTACTTGAACATGACCTTCTGCCTTTTTGTTTCTCTTTGTTGCCTAGCAATGCCCGTAAACTTGTAGGGACATTGATAAAGGAAGTCTGACCTCTAATGTAATTCTCTCTTTCCATGTAATCATGGCAACTTAAATTAGATGCCATTCTCTGGTTCCCACCAGTAGTAATGCATTGATTACTCTACTTTTTTTTTTTTTTTTTTTTGAGTTGGAGTCTCACTCTGTCGCCCAGACTGGAGTGCAGTGGCAGCTCCCAGCCACCACAGCCTCGACCTGCTGGGCTCCGGCGATCCTTCCGCCTCAGCCTTCCAAGTAGCCGGAATTACAGGCATGCGCTACCACGCCCAGCTGATTTTTTGATTTATTGTAGAGATGAGGTCTCGCTGCCAGGCGGGTCTCGAACCCGCGGGCTCAGGCAATCCACTCACCTCAGCCTCCCAAAGGCGCGGGATTACAGGCTGAGCCACCGAGCCCGGCTGATTACTCTACTTTTATAAATATTTTTTACATCATGAATCAGGTACTGGAACAGTGACTTTGGGACATTTATTGTGAACACTGCTCAGTTAAACTTTTGTTAAATAATACTTAATTCAAACTTTATTTTTGTTTCCACCTAGCTTTATTTTTAAAGCAAATTCTCATTTTTTATTGATTAGGGAGTGAACCAACATGCATTTTTGGAAACCATATGTTATCTCATTAACCTTCTTTGATGATCTACCTTGGTGCTTCTACCCAGTTTTCTATGGACTTATCTATTATTTGTTTATTCATTTGGCACATACTTATTAAGAAAAAGCTTTTTCTGAGCATGGCATTATATTTATCCAGAATCAAAGTCAATTTTTTTGAGAAAAATAATATATTTTTAATTATGCAAAGCTAAGGGAATATTATTTACATACAATCACTGTAAGAATTATCAAAGGATATGTTTAAGAAAAGTACAGCCAGAGGAGAAAAGAACAGGAGAAGCAATGGTGAGCACCAAAAGAGATTTGTAAATGCAATTAACTGTTTGCTGTAATTAAATAGCAATTTTTGGGCAGCTCCCTTGGGTCTCCTCCCACTGTGGATGCTTTTCTGTCCTCTTAATAAATCCTGCTTCCTAAACAAACAAAAAACAATTTTTGGTAGTTTTTAAAAAACATTGAATTAAAGTGCAAAATAACAACAAAGAGACTGTGTGTACATATTTTCAATGGGCAGTTAAATTTGGAGTACTACACGAAATAGCTGAATAAAATTATAACTTTTAAAATGATAGTGGGAAAAAAACATGGACTTCAGGAAGCAGTTCAATGAAAGTCACAGAAAGAGTAAAAGAAACAAAACAAAAAGTACATGAACAGATACTTCTTAAAGGAAGACATTCAAGCAGCCAACAATCATGAAAAAAATTTTAGCCTCACTAATCATCAGAGAAATGCAAATCAAACCTGCAATGAGATACAACCTAACACCGGTAAAGATGGCTAGCAATAAAAAGTCAAAAAACAACAGGTGCTGGCACAGCTGTGGAGAAAAGGGAACAATTCTACACTGTTGGTAGGAATGTAAGCTATTTAAACCTTTGTGGAAAGCAGTGTGGTGATTCTAAAAAACTAAAAGCTTCCATACGATCCAGCAATCCCTCTTTTGGGAATATACTCAGAGGAACATAAGTTACTCTACCAAAAAGACACCTGCACATGCATGTTCATTGCTGCACTATTTGCAATAGAAAAAAACATGGAACCAATCCTGCTGCCCATTGAAGGTGGACTGGATAATGAAAATGTGGCACATATACACAATAGAATATTATGCAGCCATAAAATTGAACAAAATCATGTCCTTTGCAGCAACATGGATGCAGCAGGAGACCGTCATACTAAGTGAACTATCACAGAAATGAAGGACTGAATACACATGTTCTCACTAATAAGTGAGACCTGATCACTGGTCACATGAACACAAGGGTAGGATCAACAGATGCCAGACACTGCTGGGAAGGGAGAGAGGAAGGGGGTCACATGGCAACACACTGGGTACCAGGTCCACTATCAGGGGGTGAAAGGGCCAACTAGAAGCCTAAACTTCACCTGCATGCAACTTACTTATGTAGTAATTCCTCACTTGTACTCTACAACTCCTAATTAAAATAAAACTTTTTTTAAAAGAAATAAGTTTAATGTATTAGTAATCAACATCTTGTAAGCAGAACGAAGTCACCTTTTAGAAACAAAACTGGCCGGGCACAGTGGCTCAATCAAGCCTGTAATCCCAGCACTTTGGGAGGCTGAGGTGAACGAATTGCCTGAGCCCACAGTTTCAAGAACAGCCTGGGCAACTTGGCGAGACCTCATCTCTACAATAAATCAAAAAATTAGCCAGACGTGGTAGCTCACGCCTGTAGTTCTGCCTATTTGGAAGGCTGAGGCGGAAGGATCGCCGGAGCCCAGCAGGTCGACGACGTTGGAGTGGTCATGGGCATGTCACTGTACTCCATCCTGGGAGATGGAGTGAGACTCCAACTCCAAAAAAAAGAGAAAGAAACAAGACCAATCGCAGATACCTTGATATGTGCCCGCTGTGTTTTTGTGGTATTTGCCAATTTACTACTCTTAACAACAGTTCCAGGAAGAATGGATTGTTATTATCCCCTGCTTAAAAAATGAGGATACCAATGTACAGTAGATTAAGTCACTTGCCCAAAGTCACCCAGCTTAAAGAAGTTAGAACCAGGATTTGATCCAGATCAGGCATCCTTGAGCTGACTGCTATCCACCAGAATCACTTTTTTATTGGTCATGTTGCATGCAAACACAAGCTGCAGAAACCTATGTACAATATGATCTCACTTATTTAAATTATAACATAATTTAAACAATACTATGTGATATATACCCATGTATACAGTAAAAGTATTGGAAAAACACATTCATCAGAATGACAGAATGATACCTATCAATTTCAGGATAGTGGTTACCTTTGGAGAGGAAAAAGAAACAAGTAAGTTGTTTCAGAGGACTTCAGATCTGTTTTGTGCTGGTTTCTCTTAATATATAGTATGAAACAAACATAGCAAAAACATTAACATTTGTTAAAGCTGGAAGATGATCTATGTATGTTTTGATAGTGTTTTCTTTTCTTTTCATACATTTGGAATATTTCACAATCAAGATGTCTTCTCTTAAAGCAAGAAACAATTATGGGAAGTAAACTTTGCTCTCTTCTCCACCTTTGGAAACTAGTTATTTAATCCTAAATTATTTAAAATTAATCATATTCAAATGAGTAATACCCTTTTTACATACTGCTCACTCAGTAAAATACACCACTACTCATCACTACACACATATAAAATCATAGCATTGTTAATGTTTGCAAAAGTAATAAATAGCAGTCCTTTTCGTTACCCAAATTTGGAATCAACTGAAAAAAGAGAGACAGAGGCAAATCAAGCCACCTTTGCTACTCATAAGACGTCTTGAAGAATGCATATGGCAAAAATAGGCTTTTAATAATGAACAGACCTTCCCACCCAATCAGAGGCAGCACTAGAGAATCACAGACCTTCATAGGGGAGGACCTGCTCCCATAAAATTTATGGCAAGGAGGAGCAGATTCGACTTCAGGATTCCTGCAAAAGAGAGGAAGGAGCTAATCTCTGCATCCCTGGTTCCTCCCTCAAGTCCTTCTAGCCTAAATTTACATCTATAGAGGACTGAGGAGCAGGAGGAGAGATAGAGAGTTTTTCGAGGAAATTATCCTAGGGAAAGTTTGAAGGGCAAGAAAAAATATTTCCACAACCTCCCCCGTTCACTCAAACAACAGTGCCGTCTGTGCCTTCCAGAGGCATGGATTGTTAGGAGTTTTGAGGACATTTCTAGCATTAATGTATAGCCAGATTGTTGGCACAACTGAAAACATTCCCTCCATCCAGTCATCCACATTAGATATCCTGTTGATTGACTGATTTTCACGGAGACATCTCTCCTTAGTTGTGCCCTTTCTCCTGCTTCACTCTGGACTTGTCACTCAAAAAATCTGACCCATAGTTCACATTCTTCACCATCATCCATGACATTCTCATCACCTTTTCTCTATGTTATATCTTGTTTCCTGCTTTCTTGCTTTGCCTCCTTGCTTGGGTAGAGTATATCCTTTAGTGCAGGGGTCCCCAACCCCTGAGCCACGGACTGGTGCCCATGGCCTGTCAGGAACCCAACCACACAGCCAGGAGGTAAGCGGCAGACAAGCAGAACTCTTCTGTCAGATCAACAGTGGCATTAAATTCTCATAGGAGCTGAAAAGGATACAGGGAAAAGGGAACACTTCTGCATTGTTGGTGGGAGTGTAAACTAGGACAGCCTCTGTGGAAAACAATTTGGCGATTCCTAAAAGATCTAAAAAATTGACCTTCCATCTGACGCCGCAATCTCCCTTCTGTGAATATACCTGGAGGAACTCAAATCACTCTATGAAAACACACATTTATTGAAGCATTATTCACAATAGCAAAAACATGGAACCAACTGTGCTGGCCATCAAAAGAGGACTGGATAAAAAAAAATGTGGTACATAATACACAATGGAATATTACACAGCCATAAAGAAGAACAAAATTACAAACTTTGCAGCATCTTGGATGGACTTTGAGTCTATAATACTGAGTGATGTATCACAGAAACAAAGAACTGAGTGCCACATGTTCTCACTCATAAGTAGACCCTGAACAATGATTATAATATTACTATAAGAAAGGGATTGGCAATAGTGGGAAACAGCCAGGGGAGGGAAGGGGGGACATACCTCATCAATAAGGGTACCTGAACTCAAACCAGGTGAAGTGGGGACCAAAATGAGACCCAAACTTCACCTACACAATGACCATTTGTATATCTAACCCTGAATTGTACCCCACATCTTTAAAATAAAAAAATAAAAATTCTCATAGGAACATGAACCCTATTGTGAACTACACAAACAAAAGATCTAGGTTGAGCACTCCTTATGAGAATCTAATGTCTGATCATCCCCCCAACCCTCATCTGTGAAAAACTTGTCTTCCACGAAACTGGTCCCTGGTGCCAAAAAAAATTGGGGACTGTTGCTTTAGTGGCATCCTAATAACAGGTACTTGGGAAATAAATTTTTCAAACATGCCTGTCTGAAAACGTCTTTCTCCTACTTGACTTATGATTTGACTAGGCAAAGAATTCTGCATATGATTTTCTCTTAGATTTCTAAAAATATTGATGTACTGTCTTCTAGCTTCTAGTTTTACTGCTGAAAATGTGATGTCATTTTGTTTTCCTATCCTTTTTTCTGACCTCTTTATTTTTCTTCCTAGAAGCTTCTAGATTCCTCTCATTATTCATGATCTTCTGAAATGTTATAACCCTGGGCCAACATATACAAATATATATATCCTTCATTATCTTTTCTCTTCTGAAATTTTTTTAGTCATTGTCACATTTTATTAACTCTTCTATACTATTTTTATCTTTTTGTGCTACATAGATTATTTATTTACTATTTAGATTTCCTCCATGTTACCTTCCAATTCTTCTGCTGAAAATTTTTTTTTTACAATTTTATTTTTATTCTAGTGTTCTTTCTTATTTTACAGATGCAGTATCTTCTCTTAACTCTCTGAGGATAATAAACTTTTTCTTCAAATTTGGTTTCTTTTTTTAAGATTTATCTTTTTTCCTCTCAATTCCTTCCTTTTGATTTGTTTGGGTCTTTTTGCTTTTGCTCTTAGAGAGTTTCTTCACAACTGGTGAACCTTTTGTTGTCCATTCATATTTTGAAGTTGCACTACTAAAATGCCAACTGGAAGCTGTGTGTGTGTGTGTGTGTGTGTGTGTGTGTGTGTGTAAGGGTGGCTTATGGACTGATACATTTTACTAAAGAAAAATCAGGAAAAATTCTTTCCATTATAAAGTGGACCTCTCAATAGAGTTAAAGTTTACCTATATGTCACCTTTGTATGAAATAGATTAACGTCCCTCTGGGGCATGAAAGTTGTTTATGTTTAATGCATAAACATGTGAGTGCCTTTCCACTAATTAGAAAAAGGTAGCCCTTCCCTCTAGGCTAACAAAGCCCTTCCCCAGGAGACATGGCTTGCTAATGGGTAGGATTTCATCCCTCATTCACACCCTCAGCCTATGTTCTGGTAAAGATAAAAACCAGAGAAACTATCTGAGGATTCTGCTCCTAAATGTTAATATCTTTAGGCATTCGCTTAAGCAAGACAGTTTCTCAGAGATAGACCTTTAGTGTTCTGTCTGGGGCTGGGGAAAGGTGGCACATGTGGGACGAGGCTGAATGTCTGGCTGCTAGAGTTGAAGGCAAGTAGAGGAAGGAAGCTGGGGAGGGAGTGTCTCACACTTAAGTATGTGGACTTCATTCCTTGGTTTTACTAAGGAGAGTGGCCCATACCCAGATTTCCAAGCCTATTTGATTCTGCATCTTCAGAGAATAAACATCCAGTCTTCTGCCATGATGAGGTTGAATAGTCTTTGGTTATAAAAGATGGAAGAAGAAATATGGGGATCCCTGGAATCCAAGTACTTTTTTCCCCCTTTTCAGCCCCTTTTTTTCCCCTTTTCAGCCCCTCGTCTCTGCCTGGTGTCTCCAATTTCTTGAACCTTTCTGGAACTCTGCAGTTCTGCCAGCTTCCTACTGCTAACCTCCTTTGCAAACTTAGAACTGAGCTATCTCAAATGAAGAGCAATTACCCTTCATCCAACTACTAAATGCCTTCCAAAATGTTATCGCTGTCTTGTCTGCTGTTGTTTCTTCTCAGATTTTCTTTTTCCCTTTTGTGTTTGTTTAGTTTTTACGTGTTTATTGTCGTTTTAGTGGGAAAGAAGAAGGGAGTAGGAATAAACACAATGCTCAATTCTTTGTGTTTAAGTGAAAGTTCCTAACTTCTTTATCATTTGGGGCAGAGGTTCTACATTCTTGAATTTTTACATAAATTCATCTTCTGAATGTGTTAGTGTTTTCTGTATTTTTCTCAAGGTGGCCTTTGCTGCATTGATTGTTCTTACTCTTTTGATCTTTTTTATATCATCAAAAGATGTACTAGACAGAATCTGCTTTTGATTTTCATTTGCAGTAGTTCAGAAGCTGTGGGCCATTGTAAGATTGTGAAAATGAAGTTGATTTGAATAAGAGTCAAATTGCAGCTTTGCTGGATTCATTGTGCCTTGGTAAGCAAGACTTCACTTCTTCCCACAATTCTTGACTAGCTTCTGTCAGCATTGGGCCCGTTTTTTAAGTGAGTCATATTGTGATTTCCTAAGGGACTGGGGAGACCTGGGCAGCTAGTACATATCTGTACTATTACTGGGAGGTATTTATAATCTCTAGTGTCTGCTAAAACTGTGATTTAATGTTATAAACAAATACAGGAATGTACCAGACCATATAATGTTTTTACTAGCCTGGTTATACCCCATAGCAATACTCAGTCAAGTGAATAAAAAGTAGTATTTTTACTACCCACTTGACCTGAATTATTCTTTTTTTTTTTTTGAGTTGGAGTCTCACTCTGTTGCCCAGACTGGAGTGCAGTGGACGCTCCCGACCACCGCAGCCTCAACCTGTTTGGCTCCGGCGATCATTCCACCTCAGCTGGAACTAGTAGCTGGAACTACAGGTGCGCGCTACCGGCCTATTTTTGATTTATTGTAGAGATGAGGTCTCGCCAAGTTGCCCAGGTGGGTCTCGAACCCGCGGGCTCAGGCAATCCACTCACCTCAGCCTCCCAAAGGCGCGGGATTACAGGCTGAGCCACCGAGCCTGGTGACCTGAATTATTCTTTGTGTGAATAATATCTGTTTGAAAAACCTTCATAACAAGCCTGAATATCTAATTTAGTAAGATATTATGGTCTGGAAGATCTAAGAATCTCTTCTTTAAGCACAGTATCAGTTTAAGCACCAGTGAGCTTTCTCATATGTAGTAACTATACATCTAAGCTCTGATTGCAAACTTATGGAGCAATATTTCTTTTCTTTTCTTTTTTTTTTTTTTTTTTTTTGAGTTGGAGTCTCACTCCGTTGCCCAGGCTGGAGTGCAGTGGCAGACTCACGGCCACCCCAACATTGACCTACTGGGCTCAGGCAATTTTTCCACCTCAGCCTTCCTTCCAAGTAGCCAGAGGTACAGGTGTGTGCTACCATGCCTGGCTAATTTTTTTTTTTTTTCACTTTAGAGATTAGGTCTCACCAAGTTGCCCAGGCTGTTCTTGAAACCATGGACTCAGGCAATCTGCTCACCTCAGGCTCCCAAAATGCTGGGATTACAGGCTTGAGCCACTGAGCCAGGCCATAGAACATTATGTCTAAACACACTTCCATTTTAACAAACATAAATAAATAAAATTAAAAGTAAGACCTGCTAAAAACCTGCTTAGAGAAGACAACCTGCCCTTAGCTTTGAATGCTTTCTGCATTGCCATAGATTCTGCCATCTGAACAGTTTCCTTAGGTGCTCTCCAAGTAGCCATTTATCCCTTTTGTAGAACTTTATACATAAAGTTTATATTATTAAAAAAGTGGAGATTTAAATGTTCCCTTATGTTTCATAGAATATGTTGCATATTATGGATGATCAATTTCTTAGGGATTTTTATGGAATAGGGGATAGAAGGAAATAATTAATTATGGTATTATGTCTTTAGTTCAGGCAAGTATCTCTTATACATACACATACACATACCAGCAACACAACAGCATCTGATAATTGGGCAAGTAAAGTTTCTTCTCACTGGTTATTATGTAGAGTTTAAATGCTCTTTATTCTTGGATTGTCAGAAAATATAAAGCAGATTATGGGAAAACGATCTGCTTTTGGACTAGGGCAGTGATTTTTAGTACTCAGCGTATACTGAAAGGTTGAATACAGCCAATATTTGACACAAGATTATATATAGGGCCAATGTTTATATTGATAAATTAAAATATGATATTATCCAGTTCTGCCCAATAAAACTTTCTGTGATGCTGGAAATGTTCTGCATTTGCACTATTTCATATGGTAGACATAGTCACATGTGGCTTTTGAGGTCTTGAAACATGGTTGTGGCTGAGAGCCTGAAGAACTGAATTTTCAATTTTGGTAAATTTTAATACATTTAAATTTAAATAGTAGCAAATAGAGTTGTTTATTTTTGTCTTTTTATAAGTGCTTGGGATTATAGATAACAGAGTGAAGTTATTTTGCACAGCAGGTTTAGTCTCTAAAACAGAATTGCTAGTAGTTTGACTATGGCACAGGTCAGGATTTCTTTAATCCATTCATACATCTGCTCAACAATATTAAGTATTTACTATGCACTATACCATACTATACTTACTATATTATGCTAGATGCCAAGGTCAACGAGTTTTGTGTTCTAAATTTGGCTCCAAAAAATTGAAAGTTTTTTTAACATTACGACGTACAGATATATGTGAAACTGATCAATTGAAGCCAGAGGGACAAATGGTTCTGTTGCCATTACAGAACAGAATAGAAGAGCAGGGCCCAGGCAGCCAACAGGACACTGCCCTATGGCCAGGAAAAGAGAATAGAGCCAGGAGAACTAAAGAATTTTTTCTTTAGGAATGAATGATAAGTGTTCAAAAATTACCAGAAGAATTCAAAACTCTACAACAGAAACAAGGGCCAAAGCCAAGCAGAAATTATTGCAAGTTCAGCACAGTGAACAGTACATTCTAGGAAGATGCCTTTTAACCAGCATAGAGTGTTGTTCCATGTTACAGTTGAGTGACAGCAACCCCTAGGGAAAACTCATCTAACCAAGCAGATGTAGGTAGCTGGAGGTAAAGGTCTGTCGTCCATTTTTCTTACTGTTTGTCCTGACTTAATGGTAAGGCAGGAAGAGGTAAATTTGTAATTTGCGCAGTTATTCTGCTCTTACACAGGTGATTCTGAAACCACTCTAGCCTCAAGAACCCCAGCCAGATTCTGCATCTCCATACAGTATCTACACGAACTTTCCTTGGCTTCTTTTTTTAAGGGAACTCTCTGACCAAAACACTATAATAACTCTTTCCTCGATTCCAGTGAGAAATGGAATCCATGAAAGAGATGGGAGAGTAATTTATTTTATTCTTTGAAATATTCTAACTCCCTGTAATTCCGCGCCTTTGGGAGGCTGAGGTGAGTGGATTGCCTGAACCCGCAGGTTCGAGACCCGCCTGGGCAGCGAGACCTCATCTCTACAATAAATCAAAAAATCAGCCGGGCGTGGTAGCGCATGCCTGTAATTCCGGCTACTCGGAAGGCTGAGACGGAAGGATCGCCGGAGCCCAGCAGGTCGAGGCTGCGGTGGCCGGGAGTGGCCACTGCACTCCAGTCTGGGCGACAGAGTGAGACTCCAACTCAAAAAAAAAAAAAAAAAATTTTCTAACTCAAAGAGAAGGAAAGACTGCAACCAAATGTTGGTGAGCTTGGAACCTGATGTAAAGTCATCCCTTACTCTTAAAGGAGAAAGTGAAACGGGGCCATAATAAAAATGCCACCATACTTTACAGGCTTAAACTGACATTTGAATAATTTCTTTTAGAAAAGTTGTAAATTATTTTCAAAAAGTCTTTAAATGTTCAACTTTGTGGAATAATGGCAAGTAGAGTGTCTCTTTACAATTGGCTGAAATATAGATAACAGAATCAAGTTATTTTCTGAATGACACAGTAGGATATATGCACAGCAGACCTGTAACTCATCAATAGAATTATTTTCTTTTTTAAAATACATATTTTTATGATGACAGTTCAGAATTTCCCTTTTTAGAAATCCTAAGAAAAATGCTTCTTCAGAAAATTCCTTCTCCTATCTCTTGTTGCTTAACTGTATGTGATAATTTTGACAACTGTAAAGATAGAAAAGGATTTTGCTGTTGTTTATAGAGTTGCTCCCACTGGACAGCTGTTCAGATATGTAGCTGGATATTGATGCTAAGGAAGGTCCAGAGAGAGGATGATGCCGCTACCTCTTGAGGTCCTTTCCAGCAGAAGTCCCCAGCCCCTGCAGCAAGGAAGCTCTTCTTTGGGGAAAAATGAGTGGTGCATCTGGGCCATACTGCCTTTGCTCTGGAAGCCCATCGTCTTTTTGTCTTGCCTACAGTGAAACAGAACAGCTGTTGGCCACATTGCAAAATATTTGAAGATTTTTTTGCTTATCAGCTTCTCCTTCTTAGGCTAAATAAATGGTGATGGTGTTTTTTTTTTGTTGTTGTTGTTTTGTCTTTCTCTTTGGGGCCAATTTTTCTTATCACATTTTGCTCCTTTAATCTCTTTGATTAGTCTCCTTGTGATTCCTTGCAAGTCCTCTATAGATGCTTTTAGTTTGTGGGCCTAAAACTGAAGCTAATAAGTACTCTTATAAAGGCTTGATCAGCATTTAACCTAGAGGGATGATTGTGCTGTGTTTCCTGTCAGTCACGTGCTGAAAATATTTTTCTTAAAACTTGGTTTTTTAGCCGGACTTGGTAGCTCAGCCTCTAATCCCACGCTTTGGGAGCCTGAGGTGAGTGGATTGCCTGAGCCCGTGGGTTCGAGACCCGCCTGGGCAACTTGGTGAGACCTCATCTCTATAATAAATCAAAAATTAGCCAGGCGTGGTAGTGTGCGCCTGTAGTTCCCGCTACTTGGAAGGCTGAGGCGGAAGGATCGCTGGAGCCCAGCAGGTCGAGCCTGCGGTGGCTGGGAGCAGCCACTGCACGCCAGTCTGGGCGACAGAGTGAGACTCCAACTCAAAAAAAAAAAAAGAAAAAAAAACTTGTTTTTTAAATAATAGTATGACATTATGACATAGTTGGCTCATATTTTGCCTGCAGTTTTCATAGGAGCTCAGGTTTTTGTATCATGGACACTCAACACCAGATCTGCTAGATCTAATGGTTCAGAATGGTTTTAATTATGAAAATTTAGACGGTGGCATCTTTATGGTTGTATCTATTTGCCAACTTCAATATTATTGCCATTAAGGATTTTTATTCAATATTCTAGTTTCTGAACTAAGTTTGCATAGGATTAAATTTTTATACATTCAATCAGCCATTTATTCTTTCAACATGTTTATTAAACCTCCATATTTAAGGCACTGCTTGTACAACCATGCAAAATATTAATATATTGATAAATACTTTGGAATCGCACTACAACCTTGTTTCAGCTCAAGGCAAGTGTGCATTGACCCCATTTCAGGAAATTATAGTTAATGAACTATGAAACAGATCTCATTAAAAGATGAGTCTTCAAAGACAGTATAAGGGTGATGTTCTAGTACAGTACCAGCTAGGGAACTGGGCCTGCCAGAGCTTGTCTGATCATTTGCTCCAGGGTAAAAATGAAGCAAGAGTTACTGTTTCTTGAGTAACACCACTTAACAAGCATTATGATGTAAATCAGCCTTTATTGTCCACTTATTGACTGAAATCTGAACCTCACTTTTCTCCCCTTGCATTCTGCTAACTATGAGTGTTCTCAGGGCTTACTTAGTCCTTGGTGTTCTGTACTCACTGTTCTTTTGGTAATCATCCTATGTCACAATTTTGACTCTTTTTCTCCAGGCTTGTGTTTATACTGTCTCTCTCTAGTCCCAGTTCTGTATTATTAGCCGCCTCAAACACCATTTTCTGAAATATGTTTCATTTCAAACTTAGCATATTTTATTCTCTTTTGTATCGTCTCCAGTTATGATGGCTGCCTATTCCAAGCTGGCACACACATTCTTCACCTAAAACTTTATTCATTTTTAAAAATTCTGTTGCTTTGTTCTTTTGTTATATCCTAATAGTCAGCTCCCTTGCTCTCTCCCTTCATTAATTCATATTGCCCATTAGGGACTGGCGAATTTTATGATGTCACCTGATCTAAAACCTCTAGTAGTTTTCTGTCATCTGACCGGATAAAGTCACCACACTTCAGGCCACACAAACCTTGGAACAAAATAGAGTCAGAATATTAAACACAATTATTTTAGAGCTTCACTTTTGCCACTGCTCCCTTCTCCCTTGAATACCATTGAATCAATTCTGCCAAAGCCTAGGCTTTATCAGGGTAACACACATAGTTCAGGTGCGGTGGGTAAGAGAACCAGAGTAATGCAGGTGTAGACATAACAGGACCTGATGGAATCACTGTATATTTCAACTGGGTGGAAACTTCTAACTTCATGGAAAATTGAGATTTTCAGAAACTCCCTAAAAGGCAAGATCGTTGGGACCACAGAAATAGGGTACCCACAGTTAAGATCTGGACCAGAAATAAAACTGACTCAGGAGTAAGGTAACTGGACAGAAGAGATTTTAAGCATATTTTCCAGCAAGGCCCAGAGAAGGCAGCACAAGTGAACAGGAAAAGTTATCCCATGAGGAAGAACAAGAAGCCAAGCCAAGACTGTGATGAGTGGGGAGAGAGGGAGGTAGAGTGAAGGACAGATTCACAGAGGAAAAAAGAAGTGAAAAATCCAGGATGACTGATAGTGTTTACATAGGATCTTGGCATCTGATAACTTACCTCTTCCTACAGCTCTTCCAATTTTGTTTCAATAGTCTAGTATTCTGGGGACATGATTCTGTTCTGGATTTAGAATTTTTCCTCCAAAAGGAAGTTTTTTGCCTATGCTGAAAATATTTATTCAGAGATGTGGCTCATCTGTGTCATATGTGTGAGATATAGAAGAAGGCAAAGAAAAGGCAAAGTATAGGATTACCTGCCCGTTACCACCTCAGTCATCTCTTTCTTTTCTTATCTCATATTCCAGGAAGCAGTTTCACATTTCTGTAGATATCATGGTGGTCCCTAGCTTGAGCCTAAGCTAGGTCCATCACCAAAATACCCATATATATCTGCTGGACTGGCAGAAATGACCTGTCAGAAGGTAATTTACAAGAGAAATTAGGTAGCATGCCTGGGGTGAGAACTCCTTCACAGGGAAAATGAAGATAGACAAAGTAAGCCTAGGAACAGGGTTTTAATAATTGTCGGGAATGATACATCTGTAAATATCATGGTGCTCATCACTTGATGTTCTACCAGCCATGCTCTCTTATCATACCATGTGAATCTTATAGAGAGAACCGTAGAGAAAAACAAAGCACCTCACTAAAGTCCTGAAAGCCTTTGGAGCAATACTGCTTCAGTACTTGTGTGGAAATATAGCACTGAATCTGGGAATGAGGCATTCTCAGCCACTCATCCATTTTTCATGCAACATAGAGTACCTTCTACATAATATGAATTTCAGAGAACTCAAAGCAACTTTAGCTCTTCAAGGTCTCTGGTTCACTGGGAGGAAAGCAACAGGTGATAGTGGTATCCATAAGAAACGGGCACAATATTTGGCAAAAACAGCAGTATCTAGCAAGTAATAGTCGTAAATCAGTGATCTGTCAGCCAGAAGCAGCTGCTAAACACATTTAGATACTGTTGAAGACCTCAGAGACTGAGTTTCAGGCATCATGGGGGGAGGGGATATCCAGAGCAGGAGAAGAGGAAAATGTCAGTCAGGCACTGTGTAGTAGCTGACAGGGTTTGTTCAAGAGCACACGAGATGACCCTCGGAGATTCATCAATATTTGTGAAGGGCTTTGCAGGACACTAGAGATACTACATTTTAATAGGTAGGATCAGGAGATGGCACAAACTGAATTCTTGAGTTTCCTGGACTTTTTCCTGGTTTTGTTTTTGTTTGTTGTGAAATGAACAGTGATATTTGATGTTTTTAAGAGAGGCACAAGGTATGTTTTAGAAATCAGATATACATTTGTTGTTTTTATAAGATTAAAGGAATGATGACTAAGCCTATGTAAGTGTTGATCTGATGTCCACTGTCTACTAAATAAGATTACATGTGGGAGGCAATATATATGAAATTATTTTGCACAATGCCTAGAACTTAGTAGTGTGCATACACTTCTAATCTTTCAACCAGGAAGGATAGGGATAGAGCATTTGATAGGCTTAGAAAAGAACAGTGAACATTAGGTTCACCTGTGGAGGGTATTTTTGGTTTTTGCTTTTTTGGAGTTGGAGTTAGAGTCTCACTCTGTCACCCAGGTTGAAGTGCCGTGGCATGATAACAGCCACTGTAGCCTGGACTTGCTGGGCTTGAGTGATCCTTCCGTGGCCTTCCAAGTAGCTGGAACCACATGTATGACACCATGCTCGACTAATTTTTTTGATTTATTGTAGGGATGAGGTCTTGCCAAGATGCCCAGGCTGGTCTCAAACCCCTGGAGTGAGGCGGTCCTCTGCTTCCACCTCCCAAATACCTGGGATTATAGGCATGAACCACCATGCATAGCCTGTGGAGGTTTTTAAATCTAGAAATACCTGGGAGGTTCCCAGACTTTCTGAATCAGGGTCTTTAGCTGAGGGACCGAGATACATTTTAAATATTTCTCAAATGATTCTGAAGGGCAGTCAAGCTTTCGAATCACTGATGTGGAAGATGGAGAAAGTACTGTTTTTCTCCTTCATGAAAACAAAAGCCAAAGGACTATCTTTTCTTTCTTTGAGGATGTACCAGGGAAAAATGGAAAGAGTTCAGGGCTAGGACCTCGTTCTGGATTTAGCTCTGCTAATAAGGAAGGTCAACTTAATCTCTTTTATGTCAGTTTCCTAGATGCCAGTAGAGACTCTAATACTTTCTGTCCAGAACTTTTAAAAGAAATTATGCATATGTGCTATAGGGCCGACCTGTAGTAGGTAGAGAGTAAATATTAGGTGTTACTCTTCCTTTTCCCCTTTCTCTAGGTAAATAGTGGTTCTTCAAAACAAGTGCTTTAGCACCCCAGGTTTACTCAGCTTTAGTTTTCCTTCTACTTATCTGCTGAGTACCTACTATGTGCCTATCTTGATAGGTACTTGAACTAAAGCTTTTGTGGTTCACAGTCCAATGGGAAAGATGAACAGCAAACTGATTATATTGATATTTCTTCAATTACAACTTTGTTAAGTTTCACAAATGTGAATGTCATGTTATGAGGGTCGCAACAAAATTTTCTAACCCAATTTACATAGTATTTTAGCCTTCTGTTTTAGCTACACTTTTTCCATATTGATGTATTGAAATTATTTTTTTTCTCTAATGTTAATGCAGAAAAGCTTACTGTAGGGAATAGATATCCCTTATCCACAAGTAAAAATGAACAGATGCGTACTATATTTTGCCTGTGGGCTACATTATACATATGCATGTTACTTACTGTTGTGGGTAAACATGTATACCCTCAATGCCAAGATTTTTGAAAGCCCCTTTTTCATGTGTTTTAATTTTTAAGAATCTAGAGTTTAAATTTTATTTAAGCTGTTGGATTACAGACAAAACGACTAGTTTTTATGATCGTCTAATTTGGCTGAAGTGACAATGAAGAAGCATCCAGGGTCAGCTCTATTTGGCAATTCTAAAAAGAGACATCTATCTTACCATGTTTTTAAAAACAACTTTCAGTGAAATTTCATTTGGGATTAAGATCTGTCCTCTTTACAAATTTCAGAAAATTAAGATTTATAACAAGAATCTTAGTGTTTTAACACCATTAGGCAGAGCTGTCTGTAATCTGTTTATTTTTTTTCCCATTGTGTAAATTCAATGTTACTTTTCAAATGGTATGAGAATTTTCTCTTAGAATCGTCTGGTGTTGATAATCAGGTTTGGTTAGGTGGGAAAATATTTATTCAGTTAAATTTTGCAGGACTCTGGCTTTTCGCTTCTTATAAGTAACTTAGGCCTTCAGGCATTTGTGTCTGTAAGAAGTTTAGGAAGAAATTGCTTAACTGAATAATGTAGGTGCCTGTGTTGAAAGGTTATTTTTAGATTAGCAGTAAAAAATACTAGATGAAGAAAGAATGGCTTGTGGAAATCACTTTTTCAATGTATCAACCTTTCAGTATGTATGTATGTATATACATATAAAACAAAAGAGCATTTCTCTCAGTTTATGTTATATTCCACATAAAATAAATACCATAATGAACCTCTGAGACAACATTATAAAAATTAGCACATTTAAACCACTTATATTTTCAAAGCATAGCTAAAATATTAAACCTTTTAGATCTGTTCTCAACTAAATATTATTATCCCATTTCATAGCCAGCATTATGGACATCCAAGGGCAGTGTTGATTTTGTTAATATATGGTGCATCAAATAAGTGCATAGGAAAAAATGGTTGATACATTTATTCTTTCTTTATTATGTAAAGTCTGTTTGTAATAAAAAGGAGTTCTGTACATAGAGCAATAGATTTATGCACAATGAATTCTTAATGGTTTCCCAGATGTTCATATTTAACTAGCAACCATTATGAAAGGAGTCAGGCTTTCAAAGGTTATCTTCCTGATTAACAGCTTTCACCATTCCTAGCTGGGTGATTTTATAGTCTGTCAAGGAAATTAACTGTGTCGCCTCCAGATCATAGCTATCATAATATAGACAGACTATAATTTCACACAGTTCAATCATATTATGAAAACCAGACACTATTGGATTCCACTTAATAGTTGGTGTATTGTCATAGATATATTGACTTCCCTGAAATCTGAAGTGAAATGAACAATTTATCAAAGTCAGTGTATACTTTTTAATACTGAACAAAAATGCAACCATCAACATAGATGAAATGTATGACCACAACTGCACTCTCAAGGACTTCATGTCCAATGAATAATTTTTCTTTTTTTAATAATGCCATTGAGTATACCAATGTGTCAAATTTCATTTTTTAGGAAAAGCATCTCTTTGAAACAAACTAACCCAGTAGTAAAAGGGAAAATACTAAATCAGAAAAAAGAAAAAAACTTTGTAAACAGACTGAAAATTGTAGGGATTTCTTAACAGTTTCAACAATGAAATATTGCTATGATTGCATATGCCTTCTTAAGCTTGAGTGGCTTATTATAATCAGAGTAAATTCTCACATCATGTAAATCCATTATAGTTTGTGACTTAAATCCATGAGAATTATAACTGAGAGCCTTGCCCAATCAAAATAAAATGTAATTATATATTCACATTGTAATCTAGAGAACAAAGGTTTTAGTTGAAAATCAGCTTTATCTCTTTGTCCTGAATGAAATATAAAGAATCATTTTTAGTCCCTAATCCAGCCATCTTTCTTTCTATATCCTCTGACCCTCTGTATCTAGGGCTGCCATAACAAAAAGCCAGGCTGGGTGGCTCAAACAGCATACATTTATTTTCTGACGGTTCTGGAGTTAGAAATCCATGATCACAGTGTCAGCAGAGTAGCTTGCTTCTGAGGTCTCTCTCCATGGCTTGCAGATGGCTGCCTTTTCACTGTGTTTTTACATGGTCTTTTCTCTGTATGTATCTCTGCCATCTTTGTGTGTGTCCAGATTTCTTTTTCTAATAAGGACACTAGTCAAATTGGAGTAGGACCCACCCTAAGGGACTCATTTAACCATAATCACCTTTTTAAAGGCTCTCTCTCCAGGTAGTCACATTCTGAGGTACTAGGGATTAAAGCTTTAACACATAAAATTCAAGGTGGGAGGACACAATCCAGGCCACATCACTGTGTATGTTTTGCCCCCACTCTCTCTTTTCCCTTTCCTTTTTATCTTGTTTCCTTACTTTTTTTTTTTTTCTTAAACATTTATTGAACTTGTATGCCAGCTACTGGGCTAAGGCTGAAGATACCATGATGAATGAATGAAATACAATACTCTCCTTTAAAGATCTGGAGGAGAAAGCAAGGAAATAGTTAATTACTTTACAGAAGGGTAATGTTCTGAGCAGGGTGCAGGTAAGACGCTATGAAAAAACAGGGCAAGGTTATGAGACCAGCCTTGGGGAATTAAGGAGAACATTTGCTGTAGAAGCAGCCTTTTAACCAAGTCTTAAATGACCAGTAGCAATCAGCCAGGAGAAAGTACTAAAAGAGTGTTCTACAAAGAAGAAGCAACATACACAAGAGCCCATAGATGGAAAAGATATGGAATAATTGGACCCTGCAAATGATTCAGTAAGTGAAGCAGTTCTGAGGGTTGAGACATGAGCTGTAAGTAACGAAAGTATAAATCGGTATTTGAAAGTGCTTAGAAATAAATAGACATAAAAATAAATTTATGCTTGGAAAAATAAGTCATATTAAAATCAAGATAGAAATGGAAAACTTGGAAAAAATGTTTACTCATAGTAGAAAGAACTAGTTTCTTTAATATATAGAGTTCTACAAATCAATGCGAAAGTCTTGTTATCTAGTTAAAAAAAAAAAGGACAACAGAATAGCTTTGAAAGAAAAGGAGTTGTAGCTATTATTAAAAAATATAATAAGTATTGGTGAAGAAGGGCAGACATTGGAACATTTGTTGGTGGGAATGTGAAATGGTACAGCCACTATGGAAAACAATATGGAGCTTCCTCCAAAAATTAAAAGCACAATTACAATAGGATTTAGGAATCTCACTTCTGGGTATATTTTCAAAAAATTGAAATCAGGATCTCAAAGAGAGATCAGCATGCCAATATTTATTGCAACATTATTCACAACAGCCAAGATATGGAAGCAATCTAAATGTCCACCAGTGCATGAATGGATAAAGAAACTGTGGTATTTACATGCAATGGAATATTATTTGGCATCAAAAACAGAAGGAAATCCGGCCATATACTGCAACATGGACAAATCTAGAGGGCATTATGCTAGTGAAATAAACCAAACACAGGTCCTGAACTGCAAGATTCCAATCAAAAGAGGGATCTAAAATAGTCCAACTCGAGGAAACAGAGTAGAATTGTGGTTGCCAGGGGTTGGAGAGAGGGAGAAATGGAGGTTACTGTTCAAGGTGAATAAAATTTCAGTTATACAAGATGAATAGGTTCCAGAGGTCTGCTGTACATGTTCTTACCATAATCAAATAAATAGAATGTATTATGGATAAAACGTTACTCCTAAAAATAATGCAAGTGGTTCTTAAACATGAAAAAAAGACTTGAACTTCAGACATAATAAGATAAATGCAGAAGACGACTATACAATACTTTTTCACCTTTAGTATCGAAAATACTTAAACATTTGAGGAGTAGATTGTAAAAGTAAAGAGAAACAGGCACTCACCTACATTGCTGGTGGGAGTGTCAGTTGTTACAATCTTGACTGAGGGTAATTTGGCGACGTTCCTCAAGATGACAAGTGCACATTCTCAGCAAGTTAATTTCTAGGTGGTATTCACACATGTGTGAAATGGTGTTTACACAGGTTTTCATTATGGCATCAATTGTAGTGACAAAAGTTTAACATCTAATAACAAATTATATACATTAAGTCTTTCAAGGGAGATGTAATGATTTCTGCAAATTATTCTGAAATAATAAAAACATAAAATTGATAGAGTGATGAAGAGATGGATAAATATGTGATAAAGTAAGTATATAATAAAATATCATTTATGAAGCTAGCTATTTGGTATATGGGTGTTTAATATAAAATTCAACTTTTGTGTACTCTTGACAACTTTTATAATAAATTATTGGGGAAGAAAAGATTGCTTATAATCATAAAGTCTAACCATAGGGAGATGGTTTACTTAATGATAGTGTGTCCATATTATGAAACACTACAGCTGTTTAAAAAAAATGAGATAGATGTTTATGCAAGAATTATGTACAGATGGGAAAGGTTCTTCAAGATATATTGTGAAGTGAAATAAGAAAGATGTCAAAAACTATGTAGAATGCACACCACCATTTGTATATAATGTCTCCAAAGGATGTGCAAAATATTGAGAAAAAATTATGGCCTCTGGTAGGGAAACTTCATCTGGAGGATGGAGTGGAAGGGAAATCTATCCTTCTGTGCATGTTTGAATTTTGAATCGTGTGCCTTTACTATCTAATCAAAAGTAGTTTTAAAACATAATAGATATTTATCGGGCCAAATTTTTTTTTTTTTTTTTAGTTGGAGTCTCACTCTGCCACCCAGGCTGGAAGGCAGTGGCACGCTCCCGGCCACTGCATCCTCTACCTCCTGGGGCTCAGGCAATCCTTCTGCCTCAGCCTTCCAAGTAGCTGGAACTACAGCCACATGTCACCACGCCCGGTTAATTTTTTGATTTATTGTAGAGATGAGGTCTTACCAAGTTACACAGGCTGGTCTTGAATCCATGGGCTCAGGCAATCCTTTCACCTCGGCCTCCCAAAGTGCTAGGATTATAGTTGTGAGCCACTATGCCAAGTCCCCAAATACTTTTAATGTCTTTATGTAACTATTACTGCCAGCCTACAAGGTAGGTATTATTGTGATCATTTGCATAATAAAAGAAAGGTTCTGAGAAGCTCAATAATTTGCCCAACACCATATAACTTAAAAAGGAAACATGTGCAGTGAGGGATAGGTCTATCTAATTTCCAAACCTTTGGACTTCTAAGTAGTGCTGCATTCCAGGCAGAGGAGACAGCCTGAGCAGAAGGCACAAAGGTGGGAAGACAAAGTGCTCACAGGGTAGCTGTGAGCCATGCAGAGTGGCTGGAGTGTAGACAATGAAGATGGAAAGTGCAGGCCAGACTGTAAAGGAAACAGGTGTCACATTATGAAATGTGTATTCTCTCTTACAGACACTTAGGAGCCGTGGATGATGTTAAGCAAAGATTTTTAATTACATGTGGGGAAGGATAGTTAGGAATAAAAATGACAAGTTTGGGCAACTGGCTTGATGGGGCGCTTCTATCACCTATATTGTAAGAAAAAGAATGATTTATATTCACAGTAAGCCACAATCTGTTGTAATTGCTTTTTGCTGAGTCACTTCCTGCTTTTTGTGGACTTTTACTTTAAGTGGACTTTTTCATTTAAACTTCAGTGGAAACCAATTAGAACAAAATCTTGTAAGCCAATTGGCAAATAGAACATGCCAAGGAAGTAAGTTTGTCACACCTATGTTAACCAATTAATCGATAGAACACGCAAATAAACTAACCAGGTAACCCAATCAATGTTCAACATGTAGGCAACATGCAGAAAAGTAATGTAACCTCTGGAAGTACCCAGCCTATGGGGAAACAGGGAAGGGACTTACTTTGTAGAGCTCAAATACTCTAGCTGAAACTGCTTTGGTGTTCCTGCTCATCTGAGGGACACCCATTTTTGCAAAAGCGTTATTGAAAAGCTACTTCACTCTACTGATCTCTGAGTCTCTTTGTTGTTTTTGAACAACCCAGTCTGAAGGTAGGGGTGTCTCCTAAGGCCCCTATTTCTAGCATTGTTTTCTGTTCATCATTGAAGTAATAGATAGGGAATGTCTTATGAACTGCAGAGCACTTTTCATTGTAAACTGTCATGTTGGCATTGTATATGCACCCATGAAGAAGATCCTACTAATGTGCAACTGAAACCTCCCAAATAGAACTATTCACTGATAATTCACTGTGGAAAGAATTATGTCCAAAAGGGATTTGCTTATGACATAAAAGGGTACAAACTGACTGCTTCCTACTTTGTTTTCTAAATCTCATCTTCCTTTTAAAAGAAAAGTAATAAAAAATAGTTGGCATGATTGAGGAGTTACTATGTATTACTATGTGGCATTATTGAGGGATTACTATGAATTTTTTTGAAATATTCACTTGAAGTCATTTAAATATAGTATTACTGATTTTCATTCAATGTTTATTTTATATTGTTATTTATGAAAGTGAAATAACAATTTAAATACCTACAATAGCAATTAGTTTACATAAATTATTGTACATTCGTATTATGAGATATTTATGCAAGAATTAAAAATAGGACTTTGAAGAGCTTTTCATGACAAAAAAAGTTGTATGTATAGCATGACTGTCACCTTATCAAGAACATCGGTGACCTCCAAGTTGCTAAATCCAACTATCAATCCTTAGCCATCACCATACCTGACCTATCTGGGGGCACTTGAGTGCAGATCACTATTACTTTATTCCCTCTTTCTTGAAATATTGTCTTAACTTGGCTTCTGGGACAACACACCCTCATTTTTCCTTCTTGCCACTCTTGGTCTCTTCATTCTCTCTCATATTCTGTAGACCTCTAAAAGTTAACATGTCCCAGGACTAAATCCAATTTTCTCTACCCTTCCCCATCTACATCCTCCTCATCCAGTTTCAAGATGTTAAGTCTCAAACATATATCTTCATCGTGGTCTCTCCTCTGACCTCTAGTCTACTCAGGAACTCCTCCTGCTTGTCCGCTCTGAACTTAGGCAGGATAAACTTCGGAAACTTCCTCTACAAATGTGTTCTTCCAACAGTCTTTGCTGTCCAGAATATGGTAATTCAGACTACAGTTTTCAGGCCCCAAACCAGGGCATTATCCTTGACTCTTCTCTTACACACTCACATCTTGATCACTCAGGAAGTGAGGGGGCTGCTGTGATCACTTGTGGCCTGTACCTCAGTGAAGCGTAATTCTCCTGAGAAGTGAGGGCCTACGTGTCTCATTGCAGCTGTGGAAGGCCAGGAGCCCACCACTGAGTAGCCTAATAGTGAGGAAGGAAGATAATGTCCCATTGAGTCCACATTATTTTTATTTTTAATCAGGGTCTCACTCTGTCACCCAAGCTGGAGAGCAGTGGCACAATCCTGGCTCACCATAGCCTTGACCTCCTTGGCTCAGGTGATCCTTCTACCTCAGCTTCCTTAGCAGTTGAGACTGCAGGTGTGCACCACCATACCCAGCTAATTTTTTTGATTTTTTCTGTAGAGATGAGGTCTTGCTATTTTGCCCAGGCTGGTTTCGAACTCCTGGGTTCAAAAAATCCTTCTGCTTTGTCCTCCCTAAGTGCTGAGATTACAGGTGTTAGCCACCATGATCAACTGAATTCATATTTTAGAATAGATTTTTCCTTCACCATAATCCATATTCTTATGTATCCTATTGTTTTAATTTACAGCATGAATTTTTTCATTAACATAATAATTGCATAGTATTTTAAAATGTGGATTAAATTTTAAAATGTAGATAAGGTGCTAATTAATATAGTGCTTGATACCTAATAAGTCTTTAACAAATATTAACTATTGCTTAGAAGTCATTTATTTTGATCTCTGGCACAAATATATTCTTTTTATGAGATAATGATATAAATTGATCACTACTGAGTGAAGCATTTTAGGCATATGAGAAGTTTAGCAAAAGCTTTATTTTGGACTTCTTGTGACTTGAGTCAGTGGAGTTTTTAATTGACACTACTAAATAATTTCTTGCTAGTTTGAATAATTAAAAATGTATTTTCATCATTTTCTGTGCTATTTTCTTGCAAGTTTACATCAGGATGGTTAGAATTATCTGTCCAAATGATTTTTTTCCTTTAATTTTTTAAAAAAAATGTGGAGTCCTCTCTTCTGTTACACAGTGCAGTTGCATATTATCTCAAGTGTGCATTCAATTTATATGTACACCGTGCCATTCTGTTGGGGAAAATAGAGTCTTCCATCTAAAAGTCTAACATAAATTTGACATGCTCTCATGAAATGTGAAATGGTTGAGACTTCCCATTCTAAATTATTTTCTAAGTGTTCATTTATATGAAAAGCCTCAGTAGGCATATGTACTCCAAATGTTAATATCCTAGGGGATTACTTACAATGGTCATTTGGACATAGCTAGAAAGGAGACTATGAAAAATTTATCAGAGTTGGAATGGGGCTTGATAAGTCATCTTGGTAGAAACAGGCCTAGATTGTTCCAGACAGATGGGTATCACTCTTATTGCTTTTAAAGATATTTGAGGAAGAAAGATTATAGGACCAATTGGTATCTTATTTTAGTATTTAACAATCATAGCTGTGAGGAAATCTTTCCTCGTAGGTGTTATTATTTAAGCCTTCCTCCTTTCCCCCTTGATACTAAATGTTTGTGATAGAGAACAGCTCACCTAATAATGTTTTGCATTTATTTTTGAGTTGTCCCTTAACCCTTCATTTTTTAAAACTAGACTGTTCTTGAAGATTAAACATAACCATTTTGTAGCATTTTAAAAGGCCATCAAGTGATTTATATTCTGAGTTTATAACTGAGATTAGAACTGCCCCTTTCTCTCTCAATCTTTCTCTCATACTTTTTTTTTCTGCCATTCATGCTATCATTCAACAAATACCTTTCCAACACCTGCCTACACCAGCCATTGTGCTAGGTGTTGAGAATGAAGTGGTGAAAAAGACACATGCAGTCTGTTTTCATGTGGAGTTCACAGACAAGTGAAGTTTTAGGATAATGTACGACAGTCACTTCTCTTTGTTTACCCGTGTCAAAGACCAGCCTATCACAGAACCATGATCATACAATTTTTTAAAAAATGATGAATCCATCTAGGCACTCACTAGTGTGATAATATTGAACTTCAAAGTTTTGCATTTTGGTCAGTATCACTTTACTGCGAGCCGAATAAGAGCCACAGAGGAATTCAGTCAGGAATGCAGGAAAACTCCACATGCAATCTTAGAAAGGATTTAAGAACCAGCCAAAACAAAAAGAAAGAAAGAAAATTTTTTAAAAACTGAGTGTCTTGCCAAAGATAAAGCAGTCATTTTTAAATGATTGCATTCTGACACCCAGGGGAAAATGTGCAGTGCCTTTGAGAATGAGTGGAGAGGGATAGTAAGTAGGAAACTAGCAGTTATTAGGAATTAAGCTAATGTTGAAAATATTGGACGTTATTGGTGCTAATGTTTCTTTAAATTTTTGCATAGTTTCCCTCTATATAAACAGTGTCTCACATGGACATTCCCAAATGGGGTAGAATATTGGGAAAGCAATAGAGGGGAAATATGAGAAATAGGCCTCCATCAAATGACAAGGCCGTGGTCTTTTAACTCTCCATAAAACTACGCAGAAATTTCAGATTTCAAGAAACACTGGCACCAATAATGTCAAATATTCCCATCATCAGCTTCTACAGCCACTACATCACCAGGAACTCACAAACTACTGATGAGGAAACACCAGTAAAGGTCATTGCAATTATACCACACACTGATGCTAAGTAACAACAGCGACAATAATCCTAGCCACATTTACTGAACACTCAGTACGTGCCAGACACTGTGGCACAGATTTTAACATACATTATCTTACCGAGTCATCATAATATACCCATGCAGTAGACAATTATTAATATCCCCATCGTACAGATGAAAAAATAAAAGCATGGAGAAGCTATGAACTTTTCATTAGGTTACACAGCGTGTAAGTGGTGGAGTTATTCAAACACAGGTCTATCTGCAGAAAGCACAGCAGCACCACAAAGCTGATTCCTCTTTAGAATCCCTGACCTTTTGCCTCACTTGGGAACCTCCCGTTTCAAGCTGTTCATCAATTGGAGTGTGTTATTTTCCCCAAGTCTAACACATACACAGCTGGCAACTGAAGACAGGATAAGAGACTTAATAATAAAAGACTTCAAAATAGTGCTTACTTATAGTGTAGAGACCATTCAAGATTAAAATTTAGATTTTCAAAGAATGGTGATTCATTTTGCAGCTGCAACTGCTAACCATTAACTGATTAACTTCTCTCACTATTGACTGTTTACCCTATTTTAAGGTTGCCGAAATATTCAGTTAATCCCACAGTTATCAGTTGTAGAGACATTAGATTTACATATAATCATAGTTCAAAATCATGCTTGTGGATTTAATAAGTGGTTATATTCTTTTATCAGTGGATTTAGTTTCCTAGTGGCCGATAATTTTGAACTCTTAGTGTGTGCTGCAATTGAAATTAAATATTCATTTTGATCTTTTGAAGTTTTCATTGGAAAGTACTTCAAAAACTATCAGTACATCAAATTATAATGTATCGCTTCTCTTTTAAAAAATCTGATAGTGGTAATCCTTTGTGAATATTGCTCTTTACAATTCTTTCATCAGTGCAGATGTTAGCTACTCACATGGGACATCTAAAAAATGCCTCCTCATAAAGCTGTGGAAGAAAGTGAGTCATAAATCATGCACTTTAAATACGGAGAGAGTGTCTTGCTGTGGCTAGTATAGTTGCTCAGGAACAGATAGATGATTGTGTAAAAAAAGGTTTAATACTTCTATTAACATTAACCTATCATAGCACTTTCTTCTTGATTTGTTTGCAGCTGATTGGCCTCCCTCTTTAGAGATGTCAATTAGGGCATATTGTTTTGTATTTTTCAATAGATTTTTTTAATTACGAGGAAAATTATTATACGCTGCCTGTGTGTGTGTGTGTGTGTGTGTGTGTGTGTGTGTGTGTGTGTGTGTGTGAGAATGGGAGCAGGCGGACCCTCAGACTGTACATTCACATTTAATTACATTTCATATTTCATCTCATAGCCCTTGGACTTGACTGATGGTTAACATAAACATGTATAATTATTCTTTCATGCAACTTGGCTATTGGCAGTGATTTTCATAGCAGTAATTTAACTGCTGAGACTGCAAGTCAAGATTCATCAGTTTTATTAGGATGCTGAACCTTAAAAGCTTATAGTTGATGATGTTATTAACTCTCTACATTTCCTCTGTAGTAAAGGGAAAGCTGGAAGTGCAATACTTTTTAATATAGTCCACGTGTGGGTGGCTATAAACTACGGCGTGAAAACTCTGTCAGAGCTCAGTTAGTGACTAACTCAGTTATCTCGACTCTGCCATTTAAGTTGCTGAGTTTTTTATTTGGTTCAGAATACCTTAATCTTACACTTTGCAAAAATGAATTTACAGACTTTGATGATTTTTTAAATTTGAGTTTGTTAGAATATTCACCTTTCTTCAGTTTCTAGACACGTTCATTGCATTAAATTTCGTCTACTTGTGATGAAAATGTTTAAAATTGCAAAAACGTTGAAAAAAAGTCAGAAAAAATGACATCTGTGTACCTTTTATGTAAATGTATCAATTGTTGTCAATTGTTTCAGACTTATTTTCTCTTTATATAGAGATATAAATAGATTTTACTTGTTTATTTGTATTTGTTTATTTTACTTGTTTGTTTTGTTTATTTTTCTTGAATCATTTGAAAGAAGTTGCTAAGTTGCAGACATCAGGACATATTGTTCCTGAGTATTACAGCATGTATTACCTAAAAATAAGGATATGCTGTTTTGTAATCAAAATACATTATTTTACCTTAGATCAAAGTTTGTTTAAAAAAAAATCAATGTGTTACATTTATTACCCTTAATATTCTTTTTGAAGCTGCCAGATTCAAAATTTTCCAGATTGATTCCGTGAGACCCTCTCCTGAGTCTTTTTGAATCGATTCCATTACTATTACTAAGCATTTCCTTGTTTTCTGGCAAAATATGTTCAAATCTCACCTTTCACTTTTTCTGCCCTAAATCTGGAACCAACCATTTCTGTAAGGAGAATTGGTTTCTTTTAGTAGAGAATGTTATTTAGAAGTCAGTATCTGAATACTGGGGGTTCTCACTGCCTGGAGTATTATTGCTACTAGGCTTTCAGAGGACAAACCTAAGGTTTGTTTGTTTTAAGAAGTGACATATTATGCTAAGACCTCCAATTCAAATGCAGCCTCACCTTCCAAGCGACTCCATTGGCATTTACATTCATCCACACTGAGAACTCTGTTTCTCAAAACATAAAAATAAAATACACACACACACACACACACACACACTCACACACACACACTTGCTCCAATACATGCAAAATAGATCCAGAATTACAGCATTAATACTTCAACCAACATTTAGAAAACTACTGAGAAATTAGAATTTCATGTAATTCTTTGTTCTTATACTTTAGTAATGTGTACAGTCTGAATGCTGTATCTAGAAGTTCCTTAAATTATTATTTTTGCTTTTTGTGTTATCAATTTGATATACAGTTTATTGCAGTTTTTCTCTGTTTTTATTTCATTTTAGGGTTTACTTTTTCTGTTATTTTGATTTAATTTATATTTTGAATATGTAACTTACCTACATGGTCAAAGCAAAAAATACACAAGAATCGGAAATTTTTTATCCCATTTATATTGATTAGTTTCAGGTTTATTTTCATGTGTTTCTTTTAAAACAAATAAAGAAGCAATAAATATATATAAATAAAATGTAAATATACAATATTATATATAAATATATAAACAAAAAAATCCATATTTTTGTTTATATTTAAATAAATATATATATTTATTCATTCTTCTTTAAAAAAATCAGGGCTAGGTATAGAAACACTGATTATGCAGGTATCCTTGTTGATGAGGTGTGCTCCTCCCTCCCCTAGCAGTTTCATTCAACTGCCAATCCCACCCCCTTCCCCCTGGCAGTTTCCCATTACTGCCAATCCCTTTCTTATAGTATTATGATAATTGTTCAAGGTCCACTTATGAGTGAGAACATATGGTACTCAGTTCTTTGTTTTTGTGATCACTAAGTATGGTCAACTCTAAATCCATCCAAGTTGTTGTAAAGTCCATGTTTGTCCTACTTTATGCCTGCATAATATTCTACTGTGTATTTTTTTTTATCCAGTCCAGCTTCGATGGACAGCATGGTTGGTTCCATGTTTTTGCTATTGTGAATAGAGCTGCAACAAACATACGTGTGCAGGTATCTTTTTTGTAGAATTATTTGAGTTCCTCTGGGTATATTCCCAATAGGGGAATTGCTGGGTCATGTGGAAGATCAATTTCTAGTTCTTTCAGAAATCGCCCACACTGTCTTCCAAAGAGGTTGCAAAAGTCTGCAGTTTTCTTTTTCTTTCTTTTCTTTTTTTCTTTTTTTTTTTTTTTTTGAGTTGGAGTCTCACCCCGTCACCCAAGCTGGAGTGCAGTGGCACACTCACAGCCACTGCATCCTCCACCTGCTGGGCTCAGGTGATCCTTCTGCCTCAGCCTTCCAAGTAACTGGAACTACAGGCACATGCCACCTTGCCCTGCTAATTTTTTGATTTATGGTAGAGATAAGTTCTCGCCAATATTCTTCTTTTTCATACAAAAGTAGCATTTTATACTATATGCTGCTTTAATATCTTTTTTTCTACTTAACAATAAATACTGAAAATCATCCAGGTTAGCTCACAAAGATCTTCGTCTTTCTTACAGGTACAGGTATTCTATTGTGCATGTAAATAATTCAACCAGTCTCCAAAGGATGAACATTTAGATTGTTTCCAAAATTTTGCTGTTACAAGTAATGTAAGTAGCTAATTGGCCTGATTCAGGGTCTCTCATGAGGTTGCAATGTGCTATGTGCAGTTATCTTAAGGTTCAGTTGGGGCTAGAGAATCCACTTCCCAGCTCACTCACATGGTTGCTGGTGGGTCTTTGTTGCTTGCTACTTGGGCCTCTCCATTGGCTGTATGAGTGTTCTCAAGACATGGCAGTTGGCTTCCATTTCCCAAGGACCACTTTCTAACATGATAACTATCTTCTGCTAAAATGAGTGATGAAAAAGACCCACCATGCACACATCCAGGGCAGAAACTACAATCATTTTATAACTTAATGTTAGAAATGACATCCAGTCAGACCTGCTACATTTTATTAACCTAGAAGTAAGTCACTAGATCCAGCCCACACTGACGAGAAGAGGAAGAAATAAACTATACCTCTTGAGAAGTGCCAAAAATGTGTGAACATATCTTTTAAAATACCACATTGTCTCATTCAGAGACCACAAGTTCAACACTAGTTCTATGTATTGATACTATCTGTACTAGATATTGATACAAATATTATCTCATTGAGTCTTACCTTGTACTTGCTGCAGAGTAGAACCACACAACTATCAAATTGTAACATTGCAGTTCTAATGGTGGCTGCGTATTATAAATCATTTTGTATAATTATACCCAATATTAAAATATATTTCAGTTGATCATTTTGCATATTTCTGCTATTCAGTATCTTAGCTTTTGTTTAGATATTTTGAGAACAATGATTTTTTTTAAACCTATTAAGTGAGATCAGTGGAGATAGTTAAGAAAGATTGGCTATAAGTTGATGATTGTTGAACCTGGGTGATCGGTTGGTACTTGGGAATTCACTGTACTATTAAATCAACTTTTATGTATTTTGAAAAGTTTTATGACATTAAGAGTAAAAAAAAAGAAAAAACTCTTTCCTCTTACTTTAATTTTTTGTCATTCAAGATTTAGTGTGGTAAGAGAATATAAGTGCTTTTGATCACTGGAAAAAAAATAAAACAGACTTCTTGTTCCACTGATAACACAAGTTTTCTGGGTCATTGGAGGAGCCCCAGGTTTTTAATGTATAGCTCTTCTTTGTAATGGGATTCCAAAGTTTCATTGTACCCAGGATCACCTGTAGTGCTTGGTAAGATGCCCCAGTTCCCAATATTAGCCTGTCTTAGTTGTTTTGTGTTGCTATTACAGAATACTGGAGACTAGATGATTTATAAAGAAAAGCGGTTTACTTTTATTGACTGTGAAGTCCAAGATTGCCAGTTGCATCAGGTGAGGGTCTCATGCTACTTCCACTCATTGCAGAAAGTGGAAGGGGAGTGGACCTGTGCAAAGAGATCACGTGGAAAGACAGGAGGCAAGAGAGAGAAACTGAAGAAACCAGACCCAATTTTTAACAACCTGCTCTCTGCTCTCCAGGAAGTAATTCGTCGCCTCCTCCAACCCCCCAAAGACAATTTACTCAATTCCACCCCACTCCTGCTGATGGATAGTAATTTATTCATGAAGGATCTGCCCCCATAACCCAAACACCTCTCACTAGCCCCACCTTTCAACACTGCCACACTGGGGCTCAAATTTCAGCATGAGTTTTAGTGGAGAGGAACCATATTTAAATCATAGTGCAACCATCATAATTTAGATCTGGGTTGAATAAAGGAGTCTGTGTTTTAAAGAAACACTCCTGGTGTTTCTGATTGCAATGATAGATGAACTGCAAATATATATGTATATTCATATATATATATATATATATATATGGATTTACAGTGAGGGCGCTCTTACAAGTAAGACAGTATGATAGGTAAAAGACGAATGTAATGTTCCATTATTATGCTCTCTTCCTCCAGAAACTTGTAAACTAGCAGAGGAGATTGACATGCAATAAGTGTGTAATAGGGGTACATAGAATTGGTCTGTTTCCATGTTATTCTACCAGCTCTCAGCAGAGAATGAAGATCGCGTGGAACAAATTTATTTTCTAGATGAGCAGAATATAAGAGAACTATGAAAATATAGAGAATATATGATTGTTTTTCTAAAGAATCAAATGTTTCAGGCTAGTCTTGGCAAGTGCTGAAAAATTTTCATTTTATAGATGATATCTCTGATGAGTGCCAGGGTTTTAGGTTATAGATTAAGGAGGAATTGACACACTTTGTATACAAAATGGGCAAACGGCAAAGATGGCTTAAGAACTAAAGCATTGCAGTTCAGAAGCTCAACTCACTTAAATGTATTGGTAGGCCTTAAGGAAGTTCAGGAGTGCAGTGGGCAAAGTTATTATTTTAATTCTTTTGATCTGTTCAGGCACGCTGATGGAGTGTTAAGAACTCAGACTCTTCAGAATCCAGGTGTTACCATTTGGCTGCCTCATTGATCAATTAAAATGTTTTGTGAATAGGAGTGTATGTTACTCTTTGCGTTGCCGCAGAGGGCATAATGTTTTGGGAGAGAACTAACGTTCAATTGATTGTCTCCTAGGAAGTATTTCTTTTTCTTCACAACCAAGGTATGTGATAGGCATTATCCCATTTTAATGACGGGGCACACATATAAAGGTAATGACTTTCATAGCTAGTTTATAGCTATCAATCATGTAAAATATATCCCCAAGTGATCAAATAAGTTTCCTTTTGGTATGGAATTAAATTATTATTGTAGATACTAAGTTTTTAAAATAATAGTCAAGCAAGAGAAAGCTTCTCCTAGTTCAGCAGTATCAAAATAACTAGCTTTTACTGAGGACTTACGAATTAGGTTATGGTGTTTAGTATAATCTATAGACATGCATCCCCTCTAAATTAAGACAATAATCATATTATATGTGACTTTATTTAGAGTAAGAGAAAGTGATTCCAATTTATCCAATTGCTAGACCAAATTATTCTATTGCATATCTGCTACTACTATATTGCTTATGTAATAATCTCTTAAAGGGGTAAGATCAGAGGAGAAATACCACAGCCAAACCAAACTTTTAGGAGAGGAATATGGTTTAAAATGAATCTTTGGATTAAACACTGATGATTAAAAATTATAATCTTCTAATTTTCAGATAACTGTCGATACAAAATAGCATGACTTGTTTACCTTAGTTTGTATATGCAGTTTTAAAGAACAGCTTTTGTTTCGGATGAAATAAAACAAAATGCAACCAAAAAAATTTCAGGTGATTAGAGGGACATTAACAACCCATCACACATTCCTAAACATATTTCAGAATTAACTCCAATTTAGCGAAAAATCATTGAAGAGGAAAGTTTACTTTAGCTTGGAAAATGCAGATCCCTCAAATGCAGATGAGTTCATTTAGCTGGAAAAAATTATATCTTTTGTTTTAATCCCTTCTAATTGAGGCATGTGGCCCTCCTCGATACGTCCAGTAGAATTAGTGTGAAAGATGATTTGTGTGGTGAAATAACGAATCAGTGACCTCCTGTTCACACTACATCAGGAGCTATCACAGTTAGATTATTTGAGAATAAGCGTTCAAATTTTATGTTCCATTAGCCAAAAGTTCTGCTTGGTGCATCGACAGAAATGGCTGCTTTGAAAACACTGTTAAAATTGTATACCAACTATAAACAGAGTTTTTTTTCTCATTACATCCTTACAGGTTCGTTGTAAAGGATATTTGTGATCATTTGAGGGGGGGACCCAAAAAACTGGAATTTGTTTTTAAAAAAATTACATGTTTAAACTTGTCACCTTCAAAAAGCGTGAGAAGTTTACTCTGCTCAAACAGTTTTTGAACTTGTCAATTCTGATGCCTTTTAGTACTTCCGACATTTTTGGTTTCACCTCTTCCACATCAACAAAATGTTTCCCTTTGAGAACTTGTTTCATCTGGGGAAACAAAAAAAAAGTCACTCAGGAAGAGATCAGATGAATAGGAAGGGTGGGGCACAGGGATCATGCTGTTTTTGGTCAAAAACTGGAGAACACTCAGCATAGTGTGGGCAGGTGTACTCCTAAATTACCCATCATGAAATGGGCAAACACGTTGAAAAAATCTCCCAAAAAATATTCACTGAAACCAAGTGCAGCCTCTTACAGCAACGCCAGCTGGTACACTGATGCCAATGGGTTCCTAAACACCTAGTGGCGGAAGCCTGTAGTACAATGGACCCGCCCTCTAAAGTTAATTCTGGTTTTTTGGGGGGTTCCCCCCCTTGTACATAATTTTTTCTCTGTGCCTCACCTGCCTGGAGGAGAATTTCTAAAAACTGCGTAGCTTTTAAAATATGTGCAAAAAGTAGCACTCACTCCCTTTTATTTATTTGACATTTGCCTTTTGCCTGCAGTATATCCTGCTTACTTGTCTGCCTGTTTTTTATATGTACTTCTCAAAATTGCAGCTAGATCATAAGCAGGGCCCACTGGTGGGGCTCAGGCATGGAAGACAGGTGTACTGGGTCAGAGCTGCAGAAGTGGATTGCTAAGATGGCAGGGTGTGAAGAAGAGCTGAAAAGTGAAAAACTTCTAGAGAAATAACTCAGGCTGTTTTCTATCTGGTTTCTGTAGTGGTGATCCAAAAAAATATATTTACAGAACAGCTGAGAAACTTCCTATGAGGGGATGGGAGAGAGGGAGAATGCATCCTATGCCTCACCCCATCCTTGCCAAAACAAAAAACAAAAATCCGAAAACCAAAAAAACACAGATCTGATGAAGCAGTCACAATAACAAATACATTTTTTTTTGAGTTGGAGTCTCACTCCGTTGCCCAGACTGGAGTGCAGTGGCCGCTCCCGGCCACCGCAGCCTTGACCTGCTGGGCTCCGGCGATCCTTCCACCTCAGCATTCCAAGTAGCCAGAATTACAGGCATGCGCTACCACGCCCGGCTGATTTTTTGATTTATTGTAGAGATGAGGTCTCGCTGCCCAGACGGGTCTCGAACCCTCGGGCTCAGGCAATCCACTCACCTCAGCCTCCCAAAGGCGGGGGATTACAGGCTGAGCCACCAAACCCGGCTAACAAATACATTTTTGTAAGAGCTTTTAACATATTGCTATCACAGAAACAGGCCTGAGTACTATGAAAAGAGAAAGAACTATAAGAAATGCTAAGAGGTCATTTTCACTAAAATTGGAAACTCACTAAAACCAAGAGATCCTGCTTTAAAACCCTTCTAACGTTAAACACATGGAAGGCTTTGCACCCTCTAAGGAACATAGTAAATTCTGTGTCCTGCAGAGCAATATAGAGTTAGGGACTGCCTCGCTGCTACGGCGATACTTTCTGTGCAGCGACGGAATCCTCCACACACATAACTCTTTTACCTTTAATCACTTCAACACTCATCTCCTAAGACTAAGGACAGTCTCCTGCAGAAACACACAATTATAGGATAATTCCATAATTTCACCTAATATTTTATCTGTAAATTTCCCCAGTCAGTCAAAATGTCTTTCATAGCCTGAACCAAGATGAGTTCATGAGTTGTTATAGTTTATTCTCTCCAGATATTTTTAAATTTATGATTTTGGAATAATTTTAGACTTAGAGATTTACAAAGAATTCCTATGTATCTTTCACCCAGATTTCCCAAATGTTAACACTTTACCACATTGGTATTATCAATCTCTCTCTATATGTACACACACTTATTTCTTTCTGAAGTCTTTGATAGTAATTTGCAGAAGTGATGACTCATATCCTTATATATTCCATTTTGTATTTTCTAAAACAAGGACATTCTCTTGGGCCATTGCTTTGCTAAGCTCTGGCCTGGCCATGTGGCTCTTTGAGCTATGGCCGCCATGTTTTCCTAAGCTTTGGCCCCCTCCCCTATCTTGGGGAAGTGAGTCCTTTCTCTCTCTCCCTCTCTCTAATTTGCTTCCTAAATAAAGCATATTTTCCAATCTTAAAAAAAGGGCATTCTCTCACATAACCATACATAGTACAATTATCAAAATCAGGAAATTCACATAAATACATTATTTCTATCTAACCTCCAGACCTTATTCACATTCTGTCAATTATCTCAGTAATGCCGTTTATAACAACAGAAAAAAAATTGTTTCTGCTCTAAGAATTCATTTAGGATCATATATGACATTCAGTTGTCATGTCTTCTTTAATCTGGAACAGTTCCTCGGTCTTTCTTTTTCTTTTAAAACCTTGATATTTTTGAAAAGTTGAAGAGAACTAAACAATTATAATCCAAAGTGGCCCTTGATTTGGGTTTGTCTAATGTTTCTTCATGATTAGATTCAGGTTTTGCACTTTTTGGCCAGATGTAAAATTGTGTCCTTTTTAGTATATTATGTTAGGAGTCACTTAGTGTCTATTTAATCCCATCATTGGTGATGTTAATTAACTTAGTGATGTTAACTGGTGGTGATCACTTGGTTAAGATGACATTTGCCAGTTTTCTCCACTGTTGTACTATTATTTTTCTCTTTATAGTTAATAAGTACTTTGTGGGGAGATACTTTGAGACTATGTAAATATCCTGTTTCTCATCAAACTTTCACCTTCTGGTTTTTAGCATCTGTTGATGATTCTGAACCATATCCAGATACATTTTATGCTCTTGACTAGGACTTTTTGCCTTTTTTCTTTCCTAAATGACCCTCACAAACAGTATTTTATAACTCTACCCAAAGTTTTTTTCAAAATCATAACTGGTTGGCTCAAAAATTTTTTTCTGTGGTGTATACAGAAACCAGGTGTTGTTGTGTCTCTTCCTTCTCACACCTTCCCTTTGGACAGGTGCTTGTTCTCTCCCAGAACTTTTATTGGCTTAAGCCATCAGTGTGTTATGTAAGACATTTCACATGACATTTCTGCCTTGTCCTAGTTTTTCTCCTGCTGTTCCTGCTTTTAAACAAAAAAATCTTTTCTTTTTAATGTCCACATCCTCCAATTTATCCATTCCTATTTCTTAAGTGTAGGCCTTTGATATCTCTTTTTGTAAAAGACTTTCTTATTTTTGTTGTTATCTAAACTCCATGGCTGCTATTCTCTAAATATGGTATTTTCTTTATCTCTCCTTTTTGAATTTCTCTTTTCTTAGCTTTTGAAAATCACTTTCATCAAGTCATTTCATTTATTTTTATTTTTTAATTTCTTTTTGGTCAACCTACTCACCAAAATCAAGCCATTTTTAGTCTTTCAGTGTAGGCTACTGTAACTTGAAGCCTGCTTTCCAGTGGCTTCCATCTACTTTTGTCTTGAGATATTAAAACTTGGAATTAGACAAAATTAGAATAAGCTACTTCTTCACTGTTCTTGTCTAGCCCCTCTGCTTTGGAGGCATTGATTTGTGTTCATTCATTGATTTGTGACTGTGTTACTCCAATATTATCAACAGTTTCGGGTTGTCTTCTAAAACAACTTAGAACTCATGTTTAAAAATTAATTTACTCAGCCGGGCTTGGTGGCTCAGCCTGTAATCCTGCGCCTTTGGGAGGCAGAGGTGAGTGGATTGCCTGAGCCCGCGGGTTCGAGACCCGCCTGGGCAGCGAGACCTCATCTCTACAATAAATCAAAATATCAGCCCGGCGTGGTAGCACATGCCTGTAATTCCGGCTACTCGGAAGGCTGAGGCGGAAGGATCGCCGGAGCCCAGCAGGTCGTGGCTGTGGTGGCTAGGAGTGGCCACTGCACTCCAGTCTGGGCGACAGAGTAAGACTCCAACTCAAAAAAAAAAAAAAAAAAAAAAAAAAAAAAAATATATATATATATAATATATATATATATATATATATATATATAAATGTTAAGTAAGTTGTAGTTCTCAAATTTGAAACCTTCACTGGCTGTGTGTGCATCACAGGAAAATGCTTACTTGAATTATATCTACCATTTCTTGAGCAGACTGGCATATATTTGACTATCTCAGTTTTAACCCTTCTCCTCAATGAAATCAAGTGTTCCTTACAAGGAACCCTGTATGTTTTGTGTTGTATATGGGGAAGGGAGGGGTAACACAACTACAGATAGTTTCTGAAGTCTTGGGAATTTTGTGCATTTATTTTGGGAGAGAGTATATGGTTTCATCAAATTCTCAAAAGCATCCTTCTTCCCTTCTCAAATTCCGGTTCACGATGGTATTCTCCAGTCCAGAAGCCAACCAGACTATTTTTTTCTGCATCTCAGTGTCTGGAGAAGCAAATCATCAGGCCATAGTCTTCCTTCGACTGTGCCATTCCTGAAATGTGCACTATGCTCAGCCTCTGCCAGATTAATGAAATTCCGAATAGTCCTCTTGGAAGTTTTGGAAACTTTTCTCATAATATAATCCCCCAAAGGAACCCAGTCTTACAATGTAAAACCTTTACCAATTCCTTAATTCCAGGAGTTTTAATTACTGACTTGGATTCATTTGTAACCACTCTGTCTGTCGGGCAGTTGTTATCTTTCTTTTTTAAATAGATAATTTCAGATAGTTTTCCATTCAGAGTGTTTTTCGGGGTACTTTTCCCCTTTCAGAAGCAGCATAACTGTTCTCTCCCCTCTTCCTTCTGTCCCCTTTGCCTTCTGCAACCCATATGGAAGGCAAAATAGACAAGTTAAAAACGTTTGCCTTATTTCCTTTTTTGTCTTCTGCATCCCCCACCACGACTTTTTAAAGCTGCCTTCCTCTATCCTGCCCTAGTTTTTCAAATATGTTGTCTTTTCTTCTTTCAAAATTGCCCCTTGAAGCCGATACCTGACACTCATCAAAATCTTAAACTAAACGAAAAATGCTGAGATACACATACCTAACTTTTCTCATGTCCACTCCTGTTGCCCTTAGCCTTGGTTCCTTGTCAGCCCACTTTGTCCTAACTAAACCCAAACCAAGTTTCCATATCCCTTCCCTTTTACTCTTCCTATACACTGCTCTCTATTTCCATTTCTATATTCTCTCCTTTCTCCCCCAGATTTCCCTCCCTCTTTTCTCATCACCCCACTGATGTCTCTCTATCTCACCCTCCCCCCCAACTTTGAGTCGGGATCTCACTCTGTCATCCAGGCTGGAGTGCAGTAGCACAATCATGGCTCACTGTAGCCTCAACCTCCTGGGCTCAGGCAATCTTTCCTCCTCGGGCCCCCAAGTGGCTGGGGCTACAGGCAGGCACCACCATGCCCAGCTAATTTTTTTTTATTTTTTGTAGAGACAGGGTCTCACTATGTTGCGTAGACTGATCTTGAACTCCTGGGCTCAAGCAGTCTTCCCTCCTTGGCTTCCCAAAGTAATGAAATTACAGAAGTGAGCCACCATGCTTGGCCTGGTATCCCCTTTGATTTCCTTTTTTTTTTACAATATGCTCCACTCACTTAGATGGAAATTATTTATTTTGACACAAATCTATGTAAAGTAGTAAGAGCAGATATATACTCTATTTTACAAAGATAATAACTGAAGCTTGCAAAGTTTAACTTGTCTAACATAACATAATCATTTGCTGTGAGACTTATAGACCCAAAGCCCCTCAATTTATCCAGTGATCCCCTCTCTCTTGGAATTAAAGATAAAGATAGCAAACTGAGTCTATTGACTATTTTTATCAAATCATATCAACATCTGTGTGCACCTTTTTCAGAAAGATGAATTTCACATTTTTGTTGCAAGTAAATATGAAATGCTTGAAGTCTCTGTATAAAATTTTTGCCCAGAAGTTGTACTGGTTTATTATTTAACATTGCTTCTTAAAAACAGAGTGAGATATTTTAACATATCTAAAATTAGATAATGGAAATAGGATTTGCTGTCTTCACTGGGAATTATATCTATTGTAGGAAAGGTTATAAAAAAAATATAGGACATCTTTCCTCTTCAATGTAGATGCTGAATTGGAGGCAAATCTCAGTATCTAACTTGCAAAAATTTGGAGGCAGGTGTCCAGATTTTTTTCAGACATAGAAAGCAGCAATACTTGAATATTTTTTATTATTCTTTTGAGTATAGAATATAAGGACAGCAGAGTAATCCTTTGGCTAATGTCTTGGTGTCCTGAAGTTTCTGCTTAAGTGTTTAGTTAAAAAGAACCAATGCTTAAGTCCGACCTAGAGAACAAGCTCATCACTAAATTTGGTAGGCACCCATCAGCGTTGCTTCCAAATCACATAACTGGTGAAGCAATGGAACCATGACTTGGCCAAGGTCTTCAGGCTCAAATCCAGTGCTCTTCTGATATATCTCCACCATATTGGTAACCTTACTCCTTGAAAATAATTCCTCTGCCAGGCTGATTTTTGAATATGCATCACTCATATTCAGAAAGTCTTAACACATAATCTCTAAATAATCCTGAGTTACCTTAGAAATAATGCAATGAATATTTTCAAAGAATAAGTAGAGCCTCAAGTAAATACCTTAGTGAAATGCAAAGGAAATGGTAAATACGGTTCTATTACATGACAGAATCTTTTATTAATTTTATTTATTCACATTTAAGCTCGTTACTTATCCTTTGTCCCCCAGTGACCCAGAAGAGAGCCTGTTCACAGCGTGACTGAAGAAAATGTCTTACTGAATGAGTAGACAAATATTCCACTTATGTGCTGATTATTATGGAAGTGAAACCACTGAGCTTTATTTTCACCTTTTTACAGTCTTTAGCATTTTGCCATGTAACTTCCTACTGTAGAACTTTCCCTCCTCTGAAGCTAATTGCAGGACTGTTCAGAATCTGAGCAGTCAGATTCTGACTCCTGCTTTCTTCTTTCTTCTCTAAAACAGTCACTGTCAATGCATGTGTTTTAACAGAATCCATATGTTCCTTATTTTTGTTACCTTATTTTTTAATGTGTCTGCTGTTGTATATCACACATGGCTCTTGACATTCATCCTGTAATATGATGGCAAAGGATAATCAGTTTTCTTTTCGATAATTTCTGAGCCAGACATCAAGACATTGTCATTTGAATGTCTTCCAGTGTTCTCCATCTTGTTTGTGGTCTGCCAGTGTTCAGAATTGTTCAGAATATTTGTGTGATCCAGTCATCAGTGATGGTAAAACGCAACACTGACAGAAACAGCTCTAATGACTTTATATCACTTGGCACATCTAAGGAAATAATCCCAGTGTTTGGAGTTTGTGCCTCTGAAGTTGTTGATCTTATTGTGAAAAGAAAGGAAAGGGAAAGGAGGGAGAGAAAAGGAAGGAAACTGTATTATCCCACAATTTAAAAAAACCCTAAGTTCATAGATATATCCCTCAGAAAATGTAAGACAAGGGTCTTGAACTGGTTTATAAAATTATAGGAACAAATAGATCATTCATCTTTTAAAAAATTAATGGTCAGAAAAACATGAGAAACTTTCAAATTAGAAAATGTTCTAGGAGAGGACAATGTTCTGAGTGTTGAAAAAAATTACCAAATAATTGATGTCATATTTTAGCTATTTATTGACCAATAGCTGATGCTCAACTTACATGCTTCCTTCAGTTCTTATGTATTTCTGTTAGCATTAGAAAATTCTCTGCGTGAAATGGGGAAAAATACAATTATAATCTGCTTAAGCCCTTATTAAATATCCATTTACTACATTTATTATCTACTTTGCCAGAATATCAGCATATCCATCATTGATGGTAAAAAAATTATACTACATGAAACCCCTATTAAATATCCATTTATTATCTATTCTAACTATGCACCAGATTATCATAATGGTTCATTTAAAGCTGGTTTACAAATAAACACATGCCAGAGCCAGAAATGATGTGTGATGGTAGGATAGTAAGAAATAAGAGTCCATTACACTGATTTAATTCCTCATATATCAGAAAAAATTGGCTCATATAAAATGTCAGTTGGTGTAGGTAACACTTATCCACAAATGTTTAAAGTTGAGAAATATTCTTAAATAATGTCACACATTTCTTCACTTTCAAGTACTAAAAGTCCAAGACTCAGCACTTTATATTGGGTAGAAAGTGGACGGCCATAAACATTGGGAGAAAATACCATAAACATTGGGGAAAATATCTTGTCTAAGTTTAGTCATTCCACTTTCTTGCTTTCGGGAACCATGTACAAATAGTCTTTTAGAAAATATTTGGAGATGAAGAAGAATTGGGTAACTACACATACAAAAACTCGTGAGGAAGAGCGTGCTTGAAAAAATTAAAAGCAGGCCTATAATTTACATTTTACTGCTATAAAGACATTAGTGGCTTGCATGTTATTTTCCAGAGCTGACCTTGAAACCCACCTACTGGACTTTTTCTGATTTTTTAAAGAGGACAAAAGGCTACCCTGGGCATAACTTCCTAGAATACAGTGGAATATCTTTTCCCTGAGTGTATACTAGGAAATGCTCTTCAGGGTAGAGAAGCAATGGCACTGGATGTCAAGTTGCTAGTCAAATCAGCTTGGGAGGTTCTCACACGATCTATTTTCCTCTTAAAATACACAATACACATTACTATATGAAAGCCTTTGCTGTAAATCAAATGATTAATTTTGCTTATCCAAGCTTTTCCCAAACCTAGTTTTGATTTTTCATTTTACAATCTTAATCTTTTATTCTATGTTGCTCATTTTATTCTACCCCTTGAAACCATTTTTGTTTACTTGAACACTGTTTGACATACTATGAGAATTAATATTTGCACTTTTGGAAGCATTGGGTTGGAGTCTTTATCCTTCACCTTAATGGTCCCTCATTGCCTTCTCTTCATATCACCACTGCCTCTTTAAAAAACCACAATACCCTTGTCAGTGATAATTTAGCAGGTAATTAATTCTACTTCTTCACATATTCCACAGATATATGAGGATGTGGATAGAAGTCTCCTCAGTTTTGGTTATGATGAGGAAATCTTAATAAATAGTAGGCTAATAAGAAATTATTTATACATTTAATACAGTTTTGAAATATAGGCCAGAGTATTAAATAAATTTTCTCTGAGAATAGTTTGTTCATTAGTTAACTTTTACATATTCACGAGACAATGGGAACTTCCACATCAGTTCTACATTCTGAAGGAGGTTCTGTGGCATGCAGAAATCTATATCTCTGCCATCAGCCCTGGATATTTTTAAGTCTAGTTTTTATAGTTTTATAACTTCCTGAAAAGCTAGACATTCAGAAGCTCTCCTGTATGCACCTATACCATAATCACATCCTTTAAGGACCATGGACCTGCTCTCCTAAGAGGGGCAAATAAGATACAGGTGCCAATGGACCACTCTTGTCCTAAAACATGTGCGCATGTTACCGAGACTTCTAAATCCATCCCTTCTCCTCTCTTTAGTGTATTTTGCAATCAGAGTAGAGCAGGCCTGAGAATTCTGGAAAGAAACCTACAATGTGAAGTGTTAAATATGAACCATGGGCATTCTGAAGCAGCCTGGTTCTTCCTCTCTGCCTCAGTTTTCTAAAATAATGGAGATAGTGAGGCTTTGTCAGCCACATGTTTGCCACGAGCAAGAGTCATTTTCTAGGTCCCACAATGTGTAGGATATTATGTATTTTGTTATTTTTATTTATTTATTTATTTATTTTTGAGTTGGTCTCACTCTGTTGCCCAGGTTGGAGTGCAGTGGCACAATCACAACTCACCACAGTCTTGAACTCTTGGGCTCAGGTGATGTTTCTGCCTCAGCTTCCCGAGTAGCTAGGACTGTATGTATGTGGCACCACACCCAGCTAATTGTGTGTGTGTGTGTGTGTGTGTGTGTGTGTGTGTGTGTGTGTGTGTGTGTGTGTGTAAATTTAGTTTCTCTATGTTAAGTAGGCTGGTCTTGAACTCCTTGTCTCAAGCAATCTTCCTGCCTTGGCCTCTCAGACTGCTGGGATTACAGTCATGAGCCACTGTGCCTGGCTCACTTTTTTTAGAGATACAAAAATTAATGTGATATTACCCTTTTCACACAATTTACAAGGATACTGTGAAGATGAACACAGAATTGTAAAAGTGACTTGGATGAAGTTAAAACTTTATTTACAAATATCAGCCATTTTATTGCCATTTCATTTTATATAAGCAGAATAGTCTATTTCAATCTATTTTTTGGTACACAACAAAGAAAATTATTTTTGGTAGGGTTTTGAAATGCCCGGAATTGTCCCCCAACCCCATTTTAGGCTTTAATATGTTGTAACTCCTAAGTGATTTGTATAGCTTTGGTCACTTCAGGAGATTTGGCAACCTACAGAATGGTAGAAGATATTCATAAACTATACATCTGACAAAAGACTAATATCCAGGATTTATTAAAAAAACTCAAACAAATCAGCAAGAAAAAAAGCAAATAACCACATTAAAAAGTGAGCAAATGACATGAACAAACATCTCTCAAAAGAAGATATACAAACGGCCAACAAACATAAGAAAAAATGTTCAACATTACTAATCATCAGAAAAATGCAAATTAAAACCATGAGTTACCACCTTACACCAGTCAGAATGACCATTATTAAAAAATCAAAAAACAGCCGGGCTCGGTGGCTTAGCCTGTAATCCCGCGCCTTTGGGAGGCTGAGGTGAGTGGATTGCCTGAGCCCGCGGGGTTGAGAACTGCCTGGGCAACTTGGCGAGACCTCATCTCTACAATAAATAATAAAAAAAAAAAACAGCCGGGCATGGTAGCGCATGCCTGTAATTCCAGCTACTCGGAAGGCTGAGGCGGAAGGATCGCCGGAGCCCAGCAGGCGAGGCTCGGTGGCCGGGAGCGGACTTGTCTGGGTGACAAAGTGAGACTCCAACTCAAAACAAAACAAAACAAAAAATCAGAAAACAATAGATGCCGCTGCAGATGCAGTGAAAAGGGAACTCTTATACATTGTTGGTAGGAGTGCAAATTAGTACAACCTCTATGGAAAGTGGTATGGAGATTTCTCAAAGAACTAAAAGTAGATCTATCATTCAATCCAGCAATTCCACTACCAGGTATCTACAAAGGAAGATATATTTTATTTTATTATTATCATTTTTTTTTGAGTTGGAGTCTCACTCTGTTGCCCAGACTGGAGTGCAGTGGCCGCTCCCGGCAGCCTAGACCTGCTGGGCTCCGGCGATCCTTCCGCCTCAGCCTTCCAAGTAGCCAGAATTACAGGCACGCGCTACCACGCCCGGCTGATTTTTTATTTACTGTAGAGATGATGTCTCGCCAAGTTGCCCAGGCGGGTCTCGAACCCGCGGGCTCAGGCAATCCACTCACCTCAGCCTCCCAAAGTGCGGGGTTACAGGCTGAGCCACCGAGCCCGGTTGGAAGATATATTTTAAAAAAGACACCTGCACCCACATGTTCATCACAGCACAATTCACAATTGCAAAGATGTGAAATCAACCTAAATGCCCATCAGCTGACCAGTAGATAATGAAAATGTTAGATATATATATAATATTATTATAATAAAATGTGAGATATATAATAATGTACATATGATATTATTCAGCAATGAAAAAAGAAATGTCTTTTGCAGCAACTTAGATGGAATTGGAGAACATCATCTTAAATGAACTAACAGCAGGAACAAAAAAGCAAACACCACATGTTCTCACTTATAAGTGGGAGCTAAGCTAAGGATCTGCAAAGTCATATAGAAAGCTATAATGAGCCGGGCTCGGTGGCTCAGCCTGTAATCCCGCACCTTTGGGAGGCCGTAGGTGAGTGGATTGCCCGAGCCCGCGGGTTCGAGACCTGCCTGGGAAACTTGGCGAGACCTCATCTCTACAATAAATTAAAAAAAAAAAAATCAGCTGGGCGTGGTAGCGCGCTCCTGTAGTTCCAGCTACCTGGAAGGCTGAGGCGGAAGGATCGCTGGAGCCCAGCAGGTCGAGGCTGCAGTGGCCGGGAGCGGCCACTGCACTCCAGTCTGGGCGACAGAGTGAGACTCCAACTCAAAAAAGAAAAAAAGAAAGCTATAATGGAGACTCAAGGACGGGAGGTGAGAAGGGGTGGAAGAACGAAATATCCCACTGTGGGAGTGGTGTATACACTTAAAGTCCAGACTTCTTGGCCTCTATACAAGACACCCATGTAACCAAAAACTATTTGCACCTCCTAAAGCTATCGAAATAAAAATTTAGAAAGAAAAAATTAATTTTGAAAATCTCAGTTTTAGGTAAGAAGAGACGAATGTTTGGATGCTATTTTGTACAGCCTTTGAAGTCTGAGAATCTGAACAAGCTGCACATCAAAATAAATAAATGAATTTTTAAAAATAACTATATTTTTAAAATAGGCTGTTACTATAGCATGCAGTCATAAAGTTATTTTTGGAGAAGCTAGAAGACATTCCTCCTGCAAAAAGTATGTTTTACATTTGCTAACAATAAACAGGATTCTTGACCTTAAAAAAAATAGAAAACTTTCTTGTATTATCTGATTTTATTTAGGAATTTATTGTCAGAGTTATGACTAATGTTCAGTCTGTGCACAGGCTTTTATGTTCTGATTGTAGGAGCTCCTATTCATGAGCTTAAAAACTTCTGAGATGAGAGGAAAGAAAATCTTCCAGTTGAAAATTATGCAGGGCAGCCCCCTTGGGTCCCCTCCCACTATGGGAGAGTTTCTGTCCTCTCAATAAATCCTGCTTTCAAAAAAAGAAAAAAGAAAATTATGCAATAGAGAATGTAGCTACAATTAAAGTAACTGCATACTACATTTCCCTCTTTGGAGATAACCTCAGACTATTCGATATTTTATAAAGTTATAAATCACATATTACAGAATTACCTTGAAGCACTACAAATTAACTTCACTAATTCAGTTTCTAAAAGGTAAATGTTTTGCTACAGCTTGATCCACAATCAGCTTAAATCATGTCATCTTGATGACTATTAAGTGAACAAATTGAAATTAGCATTTTGCTGCATATTTTTTTCCCTGTAAGACCTAGCCAAAAATCTATATAAAACGTTTGTTTTTAAAAGAGCTTTAAGAGCCTTTTCATGTTATTCTAGTCAATTTGCCAATACAGCTGGTCCCTCTAGTCATACAATGGGCAGCCTTCTAGCAATATCTCATTTCTAGTTGCTCAACATAGAAAATCAGTAATTCATAAAAGAGTTAGGGGTTCAGTCAAGGCCAGACTTTTGAATTTTCCATCTTGCCTAACAGAAAATTACAGCCTGAATGCCTTACTCTGATGTAGCAAAAGCTCTAGAATACAAATTGATGGCTGAAACCCTCTTTAAATCTCAGATGATGAAGTGAGCCTTACAGCCCCAACAGACATGGCTGTTGGGTAGAATTAGCTGACATGCACATCTCTGTGACAGGAACGATGCATTGATGTGGCCCTCTCTGCAAGAGGTACTGGGAGAAAATGGGAACTCAAATTGATGAGGTCCTTGCTATTAAGTTTTAATTTGAATCACCTTGGAAACCATAGGCTCTGCATCCATTTTGGCCTTCCACTTGTTTACACAAAGGGAACAACTTCAAAGGGCTCATGCCCTAGCATTCATACCCGATTCATCACACAGAGCTGTGGTTTTGATGTTCTTGTTCCCAATTTATTGTCAGGGTCCGAGTACCTGGGTACCATGGTGATAAAGTGCCATTGAAATACATAGGTAATCAGTCAGTGTACTAGAGGATTGATTTTTCTCCTTCATTCTCTGAACAGACAAAAGCAGTCCTCTCCAAAGCAATGGGAGGGAGAAGACATTTACCATTTACTTTATGAGAACAGCAGTGGTAAAGCCAAGATGCCATTTAATTAGTAACTCTACTTGGGCAGTGACTGTTAGGGACCAAAAGTATTGGGAACCTTAATTGATCTCTTCACATATAGAACACAGGCCTCTCTTTTTTCATTTTTAAGTTGAAGATATAGAAAAGACAAATCATTTTATCTCAAGCTAACCTGAAGTCCATAATGGAATTGGGACCAAGACTCAGAACTTTTGACTCTCTAGCTAAGACCACTGTATACAGTGTGTCTTACTACGGATAATAATCCTGTCTTTAATCACTTGCCTGTCCTGAAAAGCATATTGCAATTTAAAAGAAGCCATGCGGTCTGAGCTGACTACAAAGAAATTTTGCAGGGCCTTTTAAATATTCAGATACATACAGTTCATTTTAAATGGTGGCAGCTTTGCCATTGCAACTATGACCCAAATTCCTCTCTCAAATGTTTTAATTGAAGCCAAATTACTTCACTTTTTACTTTTACATAATAATGTGGCACACTCACTGCTGTGACTGTAATCATGGAAAATTTGACTTCTGGTACTTTTGTTCTATTAGCCTTCAACCTCTCTTTCACATTTATTTAATTTTTTCATTTTGCTTTCTCATATTTTAATATTATATTCCTTTTCTCTAATTTATATATTGGTCTTCACACTCATATCTTTAAAATTTTCAACAGGTAACATCTGCTTTTTTTTTTTCTTTAACAGATTCATTGAGGTACATTTGACATATAGTAACCTGCACATATTTATGGGGAGGAACTAAAAAAAAACCCCAGAATAATCTTTTGGAGGGCGGGCCCCTTGTAGGCTTCCCTCTCTCGTTAGTGCTCTAGGAAACCCACTGGCATCAAGTATACCAGCTCGTGGTGTTTTAAGAATCTGCATTTGACTTCAGTGAATTTTTTTTTTTTTTTTAAATTTCAGCGTGTTTGCCCATTTCATGATGGGTGATTTACAAGTGTACCTCTTCACACTGTACTGAATGTTCGCCAGCTTTTCACCAAAAAACAACATGATCCCCGTGCCTCACCCCCCTACTTATTCAGCTGATCTCTCCCCTAACGACATTTGTTTTTTGTTTCCTGGATGAAAAAAGCCCTCAAAGGGAAACATTTTGCTAATGTGGAAGAGGTGACACATAAAACAGCAGAAGCACTGAAAGGCATCAAAACTGACAAGTTCAAATACTGTTTTGAGTAGTAGAAAAAGTGTCTCGATAGGTGTATTACATCAAATGCAGAGTACTTTAAAGTTAATTAAAGTTTAAACATGTAAGAACTAATACATATTTTTAATAAATAAATTCCATTTTGTCCCCTCCCTTATAAAGTGTATAATTTGTAGAGTTTTATATATGTACACACCCATGAAACCACTTGTGATAGTGAGTATATCCATCACTCCCCCTCATTTCCTCATGATTTCTTGTAAATCCATACCTCCTCTCATCTTTCAGCTCTTGTATCCACAGGCAACCACTGATCTGCTTTCTCTCTCTACATAGGTTTGCATTATCCAGAATTTTATGTTAATGGACTCATACATTATGTACTTTTAAAAAATCTTAGTTCTTCACTCAGAATAATCATTTTGAGAGTCATCTACATTGTTGCATGCATCTGTAGTTTATTCTTTTTTATTGCTGATTAGTATTCTTTGATTGGACATACAAGTGTGTTTATTCATGTATCTGTTCGTGAAAATTAGGGTTGTTTCTAATTTGGGAATATAATAAACTGCTATGACCATTTGTGGGGAATTCTTTGTATGAACATGTATTTTCTCTTGGGTAAATACCTATGAGTGAAATGGCTGGATCATATGTTAGATGTATGCTTAACTTCTTCTTTTTTTTTTTTTGAGTTGGAGTCTCTCTCTGTCGCCCAGACTGGAGTGCAGTGGCCACTCCTGGCCACTGCAGCCTCGACCTGCTGGGCTCCGGCAATCCTTCCACCTTAGCCTTCCAAGTAGCCGGAATTACAGGCGCGCGCTACCATGCCCGGCTAATTTTTTGATTTGTTGTAGAGATGAGGTCTCGCTGCCCAGACGGGTCTCGAACCCGCGGTCTCAGGCAATCCACTCACCTCAGCCTCCCAAAGGCGCGGGATTACAGGCTGAGTCACCGAGCCCGGCTGCTTAACTTCTTAATAAATTATTTTTCAAATAGTTTTACCATTTCACATTTTTTTCACTGGCAGTGTATAAGAGTTCCAGTTCTTCCACCTTCCTGCCAACCCAAGGTCTAATCAGTCATTTGCATCTTAGCCATTCTACTTGGTATGTAGTAGTAACTCATTATGATTTTAGTTTACATTTTCCTAAAGACTAATGATGTAGAACATCATTTCATTCATTTATTTGGCATCCATGTATCTTTTTTGATAAAGTATCTATTCAAATCTTTTGTGCCTTTTTTATCCAGTAGCTTTTTATTTTTGGGTTTGGAGAGCTCCTAAATTGTCTAGATTAAAGCTCTTCATTAGATATATACTTTTAAATATTTTTTCATTCTTTTATTTTCCTTAACCGTATCTTTTAAAAAGTAGAAATTTTTAAAATTGTGACCATTTAATTAATGAATCTTTTTTTTCAGAATTAATATTTTATTCAATAATGACTAGGCTACTTCACAACACATTTCATGTGATACTACTTTATTTTTTAGTACTTTTTTAGTTAGGAAGAAAGAAATTCTTGATGTCAAAATTTGCATTCAGTCTGTGCATACTTATTTAAAAATCAATATGAAAAAAGAATACTATGATCAGAGCAGTGATTTCTAATTTAACTACAAATGGTTTCTATGTATTTGTTTTTTGTAATTGTATGTAAAGTTCACCTAGCCTAACACCTACAGCGGCTATCACAACTAAAGAAAAGAGTGATCTGGATGGTAGTGTTGGAGTACAGCTGATGGGACCCTGCAGATTTGTTCTTTTATGATCATACTTTTGATGTCACAAATATCTTCTCAAACTTTTCTTCAAGAAGTTTTGTAGATTTCAGGTTTTACATTAAGTGTATGCTCTATTTTGCTTTAATTCATATATATATATATATATATATATATATATATATATATATATATATAGTCAGATATGGCTCAAAGCTCATATTTTGTATGTGACTATCCAGTTGTTCCAGAAGAACTTGATTTGTTGAACAGACTGTTTTTTCTTCTTCGAATTGCTTTTACACCTTTGTCTAAAATCAGTTGCACATATGTGTAGTCTGTTTCTGGACTCTATTCCTTTCCATTTACCTGATTGCTTACCTTGACTCCAATACCACACTGTCTTGACCACTGTGGCTTTACAATAAATGTTGAAATCAGGTATTCTTCCAACTTTGTTCTTTCTTCTTGAGATTGTTTTGTTGCTTCTAGATTCTTTGCCTTTCCTTGTGAGTTTTAGAATCAACTTTCCAATTTCTTCATGCAAAGAAACCTGCTGGTATGTTTATTGGAGTTGTGTTGAATCTGTAGATCAATTTGCGTATAATTAATATCTTAATATTGAGTCTTCTGGATTATGAAAAAACATTAAGTAACGTGAATGCTGGGGAATAATTCTGACAAAATGTGCGAGATACATACACCAAAACCATAAAATATTGCTAAGCAAAACTAAAGATGTAAATACATAGAGATATATATCCCAATGAACCATTTTTAAGTTTTGCCATACTTTATTTGTCTTGTTTTTGTCTATGAAGTTCAACTTTAAAGAAGATATAGTAACTTGAAGGGTATGCTATTTGCCTCTACCTTCAATTACTAATGAAAAAGTGAATGATGGAAAGTGTAGAAAGGCAGTGTTTATAAATAAATCATTAATGGAATCATTAGCTTCTCTTTATATTATCCAGCACTTTGTTTTTTCTCTTCTTCTATTTGTCTGTCTTTTGGCACTTTCACTTCTCATTATCATCGTATATAGTAGACAGAAGTGGAAAAAAGAAATGAGACTGAACACAAAAGTTCTTCCCCCCCTCCCCCCGCTATTAAAAGACTTTATGGAAAAAGAGCGTGAATGCCATGTTTAGGGATTTCACTTACCCTTTCTGTCCCCATTCTTTGACCCTCATTACCATAAATGAGTGAGAACTGACAATAGTGGAGAAAGTACAAATATGTACATTTAAATATCAAATGCTGCCTTCTAAATCTGTTCATGTATTTTATCAGCAAATACTCAGAACATATGCGAAGTACATTTCTCAAGAGGGAAGCCTATCTTTTTGAAGAAGAATTTGTCATTATAATAAAGATTTAGAATTTTGAAATTGGTTAAATTATCTAATAAAGATGGATTGGTAGCTGTTGAAATTAAAACAAGTTATTGCTGAAACTCTCATGAACTTTTATGTTATTTGTTCTTCATCCTTAAGATTAATATTCTTATGAAAATTTGTTTTTGGATCTCAGTTTGTCAAAGACTTGATATGAGGTATAGCTGAAGTACTATGTTATCAAGACATGACTTTTCAGAACTATGTGGTATAATAAATCGTGACATAATTAAACCTGTGCTACTCTGGGTACAATAAATAAAGGAAATACATATTGTGATGTAATATCTCTGATTATCTTTATTATATTCACTTGATTGTTAATTTTCAAAATTAGGTCATCTACAAAAGACTCTGTTATTACTATCAATTTGTAAGGTTCTCATGTAATGTAATTTTGAGAAAAATTATTTGAACAGTACAAAATATGAAGTTTTTGAAAAATACGTGGAATGAGGTTATTGATTCTCTAGAAGGAAGTGTTGTGAACAAAAAGCAGCAAGCAAAGAAACTGAACCCAGAAATTGTCAAAAAATTGTCAAAAAATTGTATTTGTCTTCAAGAAATAGAAATATAGAAAAATACAACTGGAACAATAGGATAAATGGTAAAGAGTACTAAGAGAGACTAAATTTATTCAAATAAAAGATCTATGACATACATAAATGTCATTAAATAACCAGTAGCCACCAGTTTGAAAAATCACAGCTGACAGAAAATTTCACCGAGCAATCTATAGGATTTATTTTTATTTTTAGAAATGAGGTCTCACTCTGCTGCCCAGGCTGGAGTACAGTGGCATAATCATAGCTCACTGCAGCCTCAAACTTCTGGGCTCAAGCAATCCTCCTATCTCAACCACCCGAGTATCTAGGACTACAGGTATATGACATAATGCCTGGCGAATTTTTGTTTCTAATTTTTGTAGAGGTGAGGTCTCACTATGCTGCCCAGGTTGGTCTCGAACTCCTGGCTTCAAGCTATCCTCTCCTCTGTGCCTCCCAAAGCACTAAGATGCTATAGGAAATTTATCCATTTAGGAAAAGGAAATAAAAAAGGAAAATTATGCCAGCATTTATTGAAAGTCTACTGTGTGCTAAGCCTTGGAATTACAAAGGTGAAAAGTTAAGGTCCTGATCTCAAAGATGTCCAGCTGTGCCCAAGGGAGGGACTTAAAAATGCTTTTCCCAAAAAATAAATATAAAGCATAGCAAAACTGATAAAATCAACCACTTAAGTGCTATGGAATTGACCAAAGACATATAATAATCTGAGAAACTTTGTGCTGGGAAAACTGTTGAGCATTGTATCTATGAAAGATTCCAGAGATTGGAAGCTTTACTGGCTCAAGATGTTTGAGCAGAACCTTGGACCAGTCATCAACTGTCCATAAGTCACCTCTAGGAATCCTCTAGGAATCCAGGTTTAAAAATTAAAATAAGAGTAAAAAAGAATCGGGCTCGGTGGCTCAGCCTGTAATCCTACACTTTAGGAGGCCGAGGTGAGTGAATTGCCTGAACCCACGGGTTCAAGATCTGCCTGGGCAACTTGGCGAGACCTCATCTCTACAATAAATCAAAAAACTAGCCTGTAGTTCCAGCTACTTGGAAGGCTGAACTGGAAGGATCGCCGGAGCCCAGCAGGTCGAGGCTGCGGTGGCTGGGAGCATGCCACTGCACTCCGGTCTGGGCAACAGAGTGAGACTCCAACTCAAAAAAAAAGGATAAAAAGGAAAACTGAGCAGGCATATCAGTGGCTACAGACCACAGGGAGACATATTTCACAGATTTAGCTTGTGCAAATTACTAAACAAAGCAAACAAACAAATGACAACAATAAAAAACAACAGCCTTCAGGGTAAAGTCAGAATCTACAATTGTTGTATTACCTAAAATGTTCAGTTTCTGATCAAAGTTAGAAGATATGTAAAGAAACTAGAAAAGAAGCTGTCAATAGAAACTCTGAAGATTTCCCAGTGTTGTATTTAGTAGACAAAGATTTCAATGCTGTTATTATAAGCATGTTCAAAAAACTAAATGAATTCAGATTTTAAAAATTATAGGAAATTGTAACAACATGACTCAACAAATAATACATTTCAATAAGGAGATCGAAATTATTAAAAAAAAATCATATGAAAACCTTAGGGCTGAAAATATAGGATCATAAATAAAAATTTAATAGATTGTCTTAATAGCAGATTTGAGATTGGAGGCAAGAGAATCAGTGAACTTGAGATGAATCAATAGAAATTATCCAACCTGAAGAACACAGAGAAAAAACTGAAGAAAAATGAGCAAAGCCTTTCAGAGTTGTGGGACAACATTGAGCATATCAACACAGATGTAACAGGAATCCTAAAAGGAAAAAAAGTAACAGAGAGAAAAAAATGTGTGAAGAAATAATGACCAAAAACTTTCTAAATTTGAAAACCAGTGTTACTCTACAGAGACAAGAAACTTCATTAACCCTAAGTAGGATAAACACAAAGAATCCACACCTGCCACATGTTAATCAAACCTTTGAAAGGCAAACAAAAAGAGTAAATCTTGAATGCAAAAACAGCTTATGACATAGAGAAGAATTTATGCAATTAATGACTGATTTCTCATTTGAAAAATGCTGAAATTAAAAAACCCAACAAAGAATTCTATCCAACTAAACTAACCTTCAAAAAATGAAGGTGAAATAGACATCCCCAAATAAAAATCAGACTGAGAAAATCTATTGCTAACAGACTTGCCTTATGAGAATGCCAAAGAAGGTTTTTTAGGTTAAAAGATAGTAACACCAGAGAATAACTCAAATTCACAGAAAAAAAAATGGAAAAGCACTGGAAATGACATGTGGGTTAATATAAAAGGCTTTATAAGTATGTAAGTTGGCCGGGCTTGGTGGCTCAGCCTGTAATCCCGTGCTTTGGGAGGCCTACGTGAGTGAATTGCCTGAGCTTGTGGGTTCGAGACCCGCCTGGGCAACTTGGCAAGACCTCCTCTCCACAATAAATCAAAAAAATTAGCTGGGCGTGGTAACGCGTGCCTGTAGTTCCAGCTACTTGGAAGGCTGAGGTGGAAGGATCTCCGGAGCCCAGCAGGTCAAGGCTGCGGTGGCTGGGAGCGGCCACTGCACTGCACTCCAGTCTAGGCGACTGAGTGAGACTCCAACTCAAAAAAAAAAAAAAAAAAAGTATGTAGGTTAATATAAAAGGCTTCATAACTTCTTTAAAAGACAGATGAGTCTATAAAGTAATTATTATAAAGAGTACTTATTATTGCTGAATTTATATGAATATATATTTAATATATATCACAATAATAGTGCAAAGATTGGGGAGAGGATGAAACTGTAAAGGAACCAATTTACTATATTTTACAACAATTAATTTATTATTAGTCTGCTCTTGATTGTGATGTCACAATGCTTATTGCAATTGCTAAAGCATTCTTAAGAAAATAAGCTCTCCATTAAATTATTAAAAAGTGAACATAAGAATTAAAATACTATACTAAAAATATACTTAATGCAAAAAAGGCACTAAAGGAGGAATAGAAGAACAAAAAAGACAGGAAAGTTAGAAAACAAATAGCAAAATGGAAGATGTAAACCCAACCATGTTAATTAATTGTGAATGACCTAATCATCTTAGTCAAAAGACAGAAATTGGCAAACTGGATTAAAAAATGAAGATCTAACTAAATGTTGTCTACAGAGAAACAACTTAGATTCGAAGACAGACATTAATTTAAAGTAAGTGGATGGAAAAACATAGATCATGAAAACAGTAACCATAAGAAAGCTGTAGTAAGTATATTAATATCAGACAAAATAGACTTTCAGACAAGAAATATGATATAGAGAAAGATTTTTTTTATTTTTTTTTTTATTTTTTATGTTTTGATTGGGGGGAAGAAGAGAGAGAGAGAGAGAGAGAGAGAGAAAGAGATTGGAGTCCAGTCTAGTGCAGAAGCCCAAAAGACAGATATTTTATGATAAAGGGTCAATAGACCATGGATGTATAACAATTATATGTACACCTAGCGATAGAGCCCCAAAATACATGATGCAAATACTGACAGACTGAAAGGAGACATGAACAAATCATGAAGCAGAAAAAATTAATTTCAATCAAACTAAAAAACATAAAATATTTAGGTGTCACTAGTCATATCTTTATAAAAATAATATTAAGGCAGACCAACATAAATTCCATTTGTAACACACACACACACACTCAGAGGAATAAGCAATATTGATCTTAGTCTCATAAGAATCTTATAAAAGGATGAATTTGACTAAAGCTTTCCCCTGAAGGATAATTATCAGAAGTTATGCATTAACATTGAAGAACCTCTCAAATTTACCCCAAAGCTCTGTCAAATAATTTGTATTTAGTTGAATAGGTAAACGAACATGGACTATGCTTATCAGATTTAAAGGTCCCATATGAGGTGACATTTCTAAGGCTCTCAAGGTTAGAAGTAAAATTCAGGATGTGTTATTAAATAGGAAAATAGGCCCACACAAATTAGATGAAGTTCTGTCAAGACAAGTACAATGCAAAAACTCAGTAATGTAAAAATATGATGGACCAAAACTGATTAGATATAAGTTTCAAAGAAAAAGAACTCAGACTAATGGGTGAATGCGTGGCCAATATAGGAGCTCAGACTATGCAGAAAATGGATACAATGCAAAAGTTGAAACTGATACAATAAAAAGAATGTGACACACATGTTTTAAGGAAGAATCATTTTATTATGATCATTTGGTGAATTTTCATTCATACATTGTAACCTTTTTTTCTACTATACCTTTTAAAAAGTAGAAACTAAAAGAATGGCTGACATGAAAAGATAATGAATGGAAAATAGGTCCTCCCTAAGGGCAAATAAAAGGAAGTTGGGGTTGCTTTTTCCAAAATGGGAAATGCTAAGAGATGGCAGCATAATTTTTAAAACTAGGCCAAGAGTCAACAGCTTTTATTTCTAGTTCAAGGTCTTCTTTGCTTAAACAAGTCCAGTGATGAGAATGATGATACTGATATTTCTAAAATTGACACTAAAATTTATGGAGGGCTAATGCTTGCCATTTCTCTGGATTACCTTATTTAACTTGCATAATTATGCTATGAAATGAATACTCAAATTAACTCCATTTTTCAGATTAGAAAACCGAATGTAATTTCCCTCAGGTGAAAACTGGGTTATTAAGATATGTCCTACTTACTGTTTCAGGTAGAAATGGGAAAATGCAACACTCTAGCTGCCAAGGTTTATTTGTCTTACCAGATTTATAGAAATTCTATGTAGAGGTGCTTCATGATTATTAAGAACCAAGTAAGGGCATATTGCTCTTAAAGCTAGGTCATTGACTTTTTGCTCTGATATAGTTAAAGCCAACACAAGATTGTGGAATACCTGCTATAGGCTTAACATGGTTCTAGATACCATGATAGGATATACAAAGAAAAACAAACCAGGCTGGCTCAGTGGCTCAGCCTATAATCCCAGCACTTTGGGAAGCTGAGGCGAGTGGATTGCCTGAACCTGCGGGTTCGAGACCAGCCTGGGCAACTTAGTGAGACTTCGTCTCTACAATAAATAAAAAATTAGCCGGGCGTGGTAGCGTGTGCCTGTAGTTCCGGCTACTTGGAAGGCTGAGGTGGAAGGATTGCTGGAGCCCAGCAGGTCAAGGCTGGGATGGCTGTGAGTGTGCCATGGCACTCCAACCTGGGCGACAGAGTGAGACTCCAACTAAAAAAAAGAAAGAAAAAAAAAATTACAGGAGCTAGTTGATGACAGCACTGTAATTTAAATCCAGGCTCCTCACCATTGCTTGAGAGATGAGAGAGAGAGGGAGGGAGTGAGAGAGAGAAAGAAAGACAAGAGGGAAGGAGGAGAGGGAGGGACGAAAGAAAAAGAAAGATGAGAGGAATGAAGAGAGAAAGAAAAAAAGAGTATAAGGTAAAGTAGTTAAGGCTGTGTCAAATCAGGAAAAGGGAGCAGTCAATTTGAACCAGTTTGGACAAGTAGCTTCAGCATCCTTAAAGTGATGGGCTTGGGTAGCCAGAAAATGGAAGGGAGTACAATATATGTGGGCTGTATAAGAATAAGCAGAGCATATTTTGAGTGAACAGTTTATTCATGAATTGACTCATTCAGTAAGCATTTAGACCCTCTTATAGGTCATGCACTATGTTATTTGCTAGAGTATGAAAAAGCAACAGATAAGAGATTGACAAACATTAAACAGTGACATTACTGGATGCTAAGTACTATAGCATATGAGTTGGAGTAGGGCTAATACTACAGAGGGTAAGCTAAGGTTCACAAAGGATGCCTGTCATTCCCAGGTCTTAATGCAGAAGTGGGAATTAACCAATCAGAGAAGAGGCTACAGTAGAAGAGCACATGAGAATTGTCTTATGATTCAGTGACAGAAGTGTCATCATGGAAGGTAGTTGTGGGTAGGAGAGTATTAGGGACTTGAATCTGGAAAGGGGAGCTGAGGATAAGCCCCCTGTATTGTGGGTTTATTTTTTATCTGTGGGGATAGTGGAGAGATTTCAAGTATACCAACCTTCCCAGGCATGCTCTAATGACTAGAGACAGGTAGAGTTGAGAAAAAGTGGGGCCACCTATACAGGGACCAGAGTAAGGTATTGAACCTAAGGTGATAGTGAGAAACCATGTGGGATGATTAAACCCAGCCATCAGTTAAAATTAGCAGTTGGCCATGACGTGATGAAAAACTGGCAAGCTGGGAATAGGAATAGAGAGGAAACGATGCATCTGACAGAAATGCTGAAGATATATTACAAAGTGTCAGAGACTGGACATAAGGAAGAGAGGGAGGAATCAGATGGGCTCATGTTTTCAAGCCTAGGAAACTTGGGAGATTAGGAGAATTGTGGCACCAACATACTGGCACAAAGAATGCATTTAGGTGGAGAAAGTAATCGCTTTTTTAAGTGTTTGGAAGATAATATAAGAGGCATTTTGGAATGGATTTTTAAAGTCTTTCTTGACAGTTAACCCCAGTGCACAAAGGACCTGTGACAGCTTATTTCAAGTTTTAGTAATTACTGATTTTTAAGACATGACCAGGCCAAGTGTGGCAGCTCATGCCTGTAGTCCTAGTTCTTTGGGAGGCCCAGGTGGGCAGGTTGCTTGAGCCCAGAAGTTGGAGACCAGCCTGAACAACATAGTGAGAACTCATCCCTACAAAAGCTTAAAAATATTAGCCAGGCATGGTGGCAGCAACTGTAGTAGTCCCAGCAACTCAGGATGCAGATAAAAAGCTAACAGTGATAAACATAGGCAACATAGCAAGATCTCATCTCAACAAAAAAATCAAAAACTGATCCAAGCATGGTGATGCACACCTGTAGTCCCAGATACCCTGGAGACTAAGATGGAAGGATGGCCTGAGTCCAGGAGATCAAGGCTGCGGTGAGCCATGATCATGCTACTGCACTCCAGTTTGGGCAACAAAGTTAGATCCCCAACTCAAAAAAAGAAAAAAAGCATTAATATATCTGAAATGGAAATTGGACCATATGGCCTCTTAAGATCCCATGCATGAATGCATTCAACAGGCTTGTAATGTGAAATTCCAGCCAGTATTGCATGCTGGATGGTGGCTCAGCTTAGCAAACACCAGCGTGTGCTCTATAGTTGGGCAGAACTTGGGTCATTTCAGCTCCTGCACTGAAGAGCTATGTGTACTTAGCAAAATACTTACCCTCTATGATCCTTAAGCTCCCCAGCTGTGAGACAGAGGTTGTGGTAGCACCCACCTCACAGGAAGGTCATGGAAATTAAGTGGAATGATGCATGTGAAGCCTCTAGTCTCATGCCAGACACACAGAAGATGACCAGTGAGTGTGAGGTGCCCCTGTTATTGCCTTTCAGGGTCTCCAGATCTCCATCATCCCTGTCATCACTGTCAACCTTGTCATCACTGTCATCTTTTGTCACTGCCATCCTTGTTTCACCATCACCCCTGTCTTCACGGTCATCACAATTGTCAGAGTTTACAACAGTATTGTCATTGCTACCATCATCATCCTTATCTTCGTTGTCACTTTCATACTCATCAACATCTGTATCCCTGTCTTTGCTATGTTTCCTATCACCGTCCCACTGTCATTCCGTCATCACTATCATCACCGACATCCCATTGTCATGTTCATCCCTAGCTTCACATAATCCCCATCACCCTCATCCTCCTCCTCATCCTTGACATTTTTCATCTTCATGTTGGAAATATTGCAAGGTGATAGGCACCTGCTTTGTTGTTCTATTCGCTGTTTTTGTTTGTGTATGTGTGTGAACAAATCGTGAATATCACCACTTGGCACTTTCCCGGTAGGGAAAGTGTACACGTGGAACAGTCCCTGAATGGTTGTTGTTAGTTTAGGTCACACAGTACCATTCTCCAGTTCTTGTTCTAATAATAGATCGTATCTATCACTTAATGACGTGATACAGAAATATAATTTGGTTGAGTTCCTCTTATTTTGGGATACTCTAAGAATTTGAGTTTTGTTTAAAATATAGCAGGTCAACTGCTTAAAGAAAAGCCATATAATTATACTTATTAATTATAATGATCACTTTCTTACCTTTTGTGGCAAAAGTGCAAAGCATAAAGCATTAACAGACCTACCTTCTGTTCAAAAACAATTTAATTAAATTTGAATTCAGCAAGTCTGGCCACTTAAGAAACAATGTTGCCTTTGATATTTAGCCATACTTTGGGTCGGCGAGTCTTATGAACATCAACACTCTGGCAAATGAAGAATGGAGAACTCACCCTTCTGACTCACTTCACAGCACTATCATGCAGGTTTTTTAAAAAACTGATAATGGAAAAATTTTGACAATCTTTTAATTATCGCTAAATACATCTTTGGAAAAGGGATTCCTGTTGAAAATGTGTTCTTTTTAAATACTGATTTAATAAAGTAGTTTATGTTTTGTCCTGACTTCTGCTTTGAAATATTAGATTATTTATTTAGAAAGTGGCTTTGATGAGCAAGATAAAGGAATGTTGCTTTTCAATATGTCATGTGGCCATTATTCTGCTTTGTAGGGGAAAAAAGTTTATTTATGTACTCCATTGTCCTCTTCTGAGTGGTATGCATTCCCCTGAGGTTAAGGGGTATATACAATGGATGGAAAGAACGGTTGGTGGTCCAAGGACCAGGTCCATCTCAAATTGTGACCAGTCTAGGATAAGTCACATATTGAGAAATGCTTAGAAAATCCTATAATAATTTGACATTATCATGACATCCAAAAATAAGATTTTTCTATTTAGCAAAAATCTTAGTCATCAATGGATTAGAACTTTTTAAAAAATGAAAAATGGTAACAACAACCAAAACAGAAACAAAGAGTATGTTTCATTCCTTCATCACATCAGCCTACAGAATACTAGTTCTGTGGGATTTTAATAGGTATCCATAAGAAGCGCACTCTTTCCTTAGATAAGTTTGGAAGGAACTGATAGAGAATTAGTCATGTGAGTTCTTGTCTTCTGGGGTCTTTGGGGACTGCCCTGTTAACCTCCAGGTGAAGGTAGGGTAAGGAGAGTCTCCTGAACTCATAAACCCCTAAGTTTGTAGAGCGTCTCCAAAGGGTGGTGTCCTGAGGAGGAGACTTTATAGCTATTTTTAACTTTTTATAAAATAGCTATTTTATAGCTATTTTTAACTTTCCAGTCATTCTTTCACAGCTTTAGTATAGCACCATCATTTTTAAAACTTGTTTTTCTTGTTTTTAATATTTTGAAGCATGGCCTACAGTGTTACCACTGTAGTCAATGTTACCATTTTTCTAATTTTGTTATTTTAAAAATATTTTAGATTTTTTTTAAAAGCTGACCGAGTACTCAAGAAGACAAAAGCCAACCCCCCAAAGCTAGAGGCCACATTTTTCCTATGATCTCTGAATCCTCACAGAGAATTTAGAGGGAACCACTGCAGTTATGTGAGGGATGTCTTGAAAATAATGGTGGTGGAAAATACTTCTTGGTGTAGGAAGGTAAGAATTGGAGCTGAAAGAAGTTTAGAATGAATCTGAGATTTAACTAAGCTTTTAAGTGCTGCTGATAGAAGGCAGAGTAAAAGAAAGGTCAGCTGAGGGTTAAAAAAGATCATTGAAAAGGTGTTTAAAGAAAACAAAAACGCCCTTGAAATGTTATGAGATGCCAGGGCTCTGAAGCCAAGACCTGTCTCTGGGTAGATAGTAGATTGCCTCACTTCTTAGTAGACTGATCTTATTTGTAGCTAGCACACTAGATTCCAGATTCCTTTTTCTTGAGTTCAGTAATGTAAAGGCAGCTCTGTTGGTTGCTAACCATCACTTTTTTTTTTTTTTTTTTGAGTTGGAGTCTCACTCCGTCGCCCAGACTGGAGTGCAGTGGCCGCTCCTGGCCACCGCAGCCTTGACCTGCTGGGCTCCGGCGATCCTTCCGCCTCAGCCTTCCAAGTAGCCGGAATTACAGGCGCGCGCTACCACGCCCGGCTGATTTTTTGATTTATTGTAGAGATGAGGTCTTGCTGCCCAGGCGGGTCTCGAACCCGCGGGCTCAGGCAATCCACTCACCTCAGCCTCCCAAAGGCGCGGGATGACAGGCTGAGCCACCGAGCCCGGCTAGTCATCACTTTTAGAGGGACACAGTGAAGCAGGTGAAAATCCCAATTAAACCAGGCAGACTCTGTGAACATATAAACACATCTTCATGTTTGGAAAAGCTACAGATTCCTTTTCCTTTGTGTGCCCAAGCTTCCTGACTTCCTCATCACATCGCATATTGTTACCTTTTCTGTTCTTTTGGATCTCAGCCTCAGTTTCCCCATTATCTACATCCCCCCTGCATTCAGATATGCACAACAGCCCCTTGTCCCAGGAGGTGAGTGGGAGAAAGCTGACAACTGTACTATCTCCAGCTACTTTTTATTTTCCCCTTTCCTGTTTTTGCAAAACTTTTAAAGCCAGGGTATCCTGTTTCCTTGCCACCTCCCCTCTTCCCAATACCAGCGTCTGGCTTTAATAATAATGATGGCAGCAACTATGGCTGACTTTGACTGAGTGCTGACTCTGCACCAGAATTGGTGCTGAGTGCTTGGCGCATGTTACTTCGTTGAATCCTCAAGTAATTCTCTGAGTCAGGTATTATGCCTATTGTAATTTTATAGATGAGATGCTCAGGTTTAGATTGAGCAATTTGCTACACACAGAAGCTATTGACAGGACTGGAATAGAGCCCAGGTCTGACTGACCTGAAAGCATTCTCTTAACTACCTTTTTGTTTACTCAAAAGTGCCAGGAAAATGTTCTCATTTAAACCTCCCAACTCGAAGAGGCACTATTATAGTCCATTTAATGGATCGCTCTGAACTAGGAGAATCACCGCATTTCTAGAGGTATTTGCAAATTTGTAGGGGGGGGTATTTGGGTGTGGGAATACTGGAGGTGGAAAATGCTACTAGTTTTAATAGCTAGAAGAAGGAGGGATATAGGGGTGAGAACTGTCATGTAATGCTGAAAACACCTCACACCTCAAAGAATTAACCTGCCTCAAATGCCAATAATGCCCCGTTCAGAAACAATGATAATGGATGAGAATTTAATAATGGATTCAGAAAGCCTAAATAACTTCCCCGAATCTAGAGCCATAAATCAAACTGAGATCTGTCTGGCTCTAAAGCTTATGCTTTTTTTATTTTTATTTTTTTACTCAATTTAACCTCATCTAACAGAACATTAAAATATTATGTATAATTTGATTTACTCACAGAATTATCATATTTTATATGCAACATCTCAAATATAATTTATTTAGAGAATAGTTAACTAATTTCCTGATTGAATGTTCTTTTAATACATTTAATGGAGATAGCATGTCTCATAGTATTTGCCAGATTTTCAGAAGGATGCTAAAACTTAATGAAAGGAATCATCAGCGTTATATTAAACCAAAAAAAAGCTGCATATTCTGGAAATGCTGTCTTCTGCACTGACAACCAGGAGCAGAAAGGACTTGTTTATGAAAAAAGGGGGAGGGGTGTAGGGAAAGCTAGGTGAAGAAGATGAGAGAGAGAAAAATATATACTAGGCTTTTTATTTAATTAATCCTATGTATTGAGCTCTGAGCTGTCAGTTGTGATGTTTGCTACTCTTGAAGCTTCATTTTAAAAAAATCCTTTATAAATATTCTAAGATCAGATGGGCTCGGTGGCTCAGCCTGTAATCCCGCGCCTTTGGGAGGCTGAGGTGAGTGGATTGCCTGAGGCC